>NC_139953.1:46519685-46639685 GCF_963454915.1 Gymnoscopelus microlampas | reverse complement strand
GTCCTTTTACTTTTGGTACTTTAAGTACATTTTGATACCAATACTTTTGTACTTTTACTCAAGTAAACTTAGAATTCCGGACTTGTACTTGTAACAGAGTACTTCTACATTGCAGTATTGATACTTTTGCTTAAGTAAAACATTTGATTGCTTTTTCCACCACTGGTGTTAAATTCTAAGTGAATCATTGGGTAAATGCATGAACACTGTCTCACTAAGTTTAGGATTCCTGTTCTGTTTTTGTCTCTGCTGTTGAACACACCAGTGTACGCGCACACACACACACACACACACACACACACACACACACACACACACACACACACACACACACACACACACACACACACACACACACACACACACACACACACACACACACACAGTGTTTTACAGGGTTAAGGAGTACATCTGGGAACAGTGTCAGTAATCTATCTGTCATTGAGGTAATTAACCCTCAGTGTAAAGTAAGCATGACTACTGAACTGCTGTTTCCACTAGCATTCCTGTCCTCTGTGTGTCTCTCTCTCTCTCTCTCTCTCTCTCTCTCTCTCTCTCTCTCTATCCCCCTCTGTCTCCTTCTCAATCTATCTCTCTCTCGCTCTCTTTCCTTCTCAATCTTTCTCTCCACCCTCTCTCTCCCTCTCATTCTCTCTCACTCTTTGTGTGTACTGGGAACTCCAGGGCGGCAGTGGCTCAGGGTTAGAGTGGCCGGTAGAGCGGCCGGACAGTGACCGCAAGGTCCCCAGTTCGATCCCGGGCTCCCCCAGAGAGTTAGTGTGGATGTGTCCTTGAGCAAGACGCTGAACCCCTAATTGCTCCCGATGAGCATGTTGGTGCCTTGCATGGTTTGGTGAATGGGTGAATGTAATGCACAATCTACCTGTATGTAAAGCGCTTTGGATAAAAGCGCTATATAGATGCATAATTTACGCCTTCACTACCCCCCCCCCCCCCCCCTCCTCTCTCTCTCTCTCTACACCCCATGGCAGGGGTTGCTGGTTAGTTGGGAGTGTGTGACTGTAGTCAGTGGTCTGTGTCAGTGTGACCCGGAGCAGCCCAGACATCTCCTTTTAGCAGACAGTGGACAGGGTGTAACCAGGGTAGGAATTTAAGGGAGGCCACGAAGACCATGGCTGCCGTTGCCCCTCAGTTTGGCCTTGTGCCCCTCAAAAAAATGGCTTGCCCTGAGGCCACACTGGCCTTAATACCCCAGCTGACTGTACCACTTTCTCCTCTGTCTCTTTCTTGTCTTCTTAAATTCTATTAATTCTTTCAATGGACTAAAATCTTGTTTTATTTGATGTCCTTCCTGTCCTGGCATTTGGCCTTTGTGCCCTCAAAACAAGGACAACACCAAAGGCCAATAAGTGATAAAGATCTAACAGTAATGATTATAAAACTGTCTCCAGACACTCCTATAATACTGCACAGCCCCAAACTGCACATGGCTCAGGAAGGCTGATTTCTTGCATTGGTCTAGTTGGCAAGTCACCCGGACCAATATCGTGGCCACGTTGACATACACTACAGCATTGGTTCTCAAAGTGGGGTACGGGGACCCCCAGGGGTACTTGAGGCGGTTCCAGGGGGTCCCCAGCTAAATGATGGATAGGAACTAAATGGACCCTTATGGTTCTGTAACTCTGAGAGTGTACAAATGGATCCAAATGGACCCGTTAGGGTCCATTTGGTTCCATTTGTACACTCTCAGAGTTAAATTAACATTGATTTTATAATATAAATTCGGGTCCCAGAGGTATAAATGCCATTAAATGGGGGTCCGTAGCCTAATGCATGTCAAACTGGGGGTCCTTGACATTAAAATGGTTGAGAATCACTGCTAGAAAGCCATATAAACCTTCTCTTATTGGGGTCCCTGGCTTATCTTTTCAAATGGGGGTCCGCGGGCTAATAAGTGTCAATTTGGGGGTCCTTGACATGAAAAAGTTTGAGAACCAATGCACTACAGTGACCAATGTGGTGTCTCTAAGTGTCTATACACGTCTATGGGTGTGATATATGTCTATGGGGTCTATAGGTGTTCACACCCAGGTGTGAACATTAGTACAGTAACTGTGAGGTTAGCGCAGTGAGGCATTGTGTGGAAAAGAAACAGCATGCTCAGCAAACCTTCCACGGATAAATAAAGGTTTAAAGCATGTCACACACCGAGGGAGCCAATAAGCTTTCTCGTCCAGGCCAACCAGGTGCCAATGGACTTTTACTCAAGTAAACTTAGAATTCCGGACTTGTACTTGTAACAGAGTACTTCTACATTGCAGTATTGATACTTTTGCTTAAGTAAAACATTTGATTGCTTTTTCCACCACTGGTGTTAAATTCTAAGTGAATCATTGGGTAAATGCATGAACACTGTCTCACTAAGTTTAGGATTCCTGTTCTGTTTTTGTCTCTGCTGTTGAACACACCAGTGTACGCGCACACACACACACACACACACACACACACACACACACACACACACACACACACACACACACACACACACACACACACACACAGTGTTTTACAGGGTTAAGGAGTACATCTGGGAACAGTGTCAGTAATCTATCTGTCATTGAGGTAATTAACCCTCAGTGTAAAGTAAGCATGACTACTGAACTGCTGTTTCCACTAGCATTCCTGTCCTCTGTGTGTCTCTCTCTCTCTCTCTCTCTCTCTCTCTCTCTCTCTCTCTATCCCCCTCTGTCTCCTTCTCAATCTATCTCTCTCTCGCTCTCTTTCCTTCTCAATCTTTCTCTCCACCCTCTCTCTCCCTCTCATTCTCTCTCACTCTTTGTGTGTACTGGGAACTCCAGGGCGGCAGTGGCTCAGGGTTAGAGTGGCCGGTAGAGCGGCCGGACAGTGACCGCAAGGTCCCCAGTTCGATCCCGGGCTCCCCCAGAGAGTTAGTGTGGATGTGTCCTTGAGCAAGACGCTGAACCCCTAATTGCTCCCGATGAGCATGTTGGTGCCTTGCATGGTTTGGTGAATGGGTGAATGTAATGCACAATCTACCTGTATGTAAAGCGCTTTGGATAAAAGCGCTATATAGATGCATAATTTACGCCTTCACTACCCCCCCCCCCCCCCCCTCCTCTCTCTCTCTCTCTACACCCCATGGCAGGGGTTGCTGGTTAGTTGGGAGTGTGTGACTGTAGTCAGTGGTCTGTGTCAGTGTGACCCGGAGCAGCCCAGACATCTCCTTTTAGCAGACAGTGGACAGGGTGTAACCAGGGTAGGAATTTAAGGGAGGCCACGAAGACCATGGCTGCCGTTGCCCCTCAGTTTGGCCTTGTGCCCCTCAAAAAAATGGCTTGCCCTGAGGCCACACTGGCCTTAATACCCCAGCTGACTGTACCACTTTCTCCTCTGTCTCTTTCTTGTCTTCTTAAATTCTATTAATTCTTTCAATGGACTAAAATCTTGTTTTATTTGATGTCCTTCCTGTCCTGGCATTTGGCCTTTGTGCCCTCAAAACAAGGACAACACCAAAGGCCAATAAGTGATAAAGATCTAACAGTAATGATTATAAAACTGTCTCCAGACACTCCTATAATACTGCACAGCCCCAAACTGCACATGGCTCAGGAAGGCTGATTTCTTGCATTGGTCTAGTTGGCAAGTCACCCGGACCAATATCGTGGCCGCGTTGACATGCAGGGTTCCCCAATAGGCGGCCCACTGTGCGGCCCGCGACGACTCCTGTAAAAAAATAAAAAATAATATAATAATAATATCTGTATTACTGTTCAAGCAGACTAATAAACACATCTGTAAGTCAACTGTACAACTATGTACAACTGGCTGCTGTTAATCTGTATTACTTTTCAAGTAGTACAGATTAACAAGGAGACAAGCAGACTTTGTTTCCAGAGTGCATTTTTTCCTTTTGTGACCCTCAACACAGGATTTAAGAATCCCAGGCCTAAAATAACACATTGTCAAATTACATGTAGCTCGATTAGATAAAAAAAACGAATAAAAAACAAAAAAAATTGCGCACGTGCACGATTTCGGCACAATGCCCCTGGCCCTCGGCTTGGTACCCGAGACAAAATTTGGCCCTCGGGGAAAAGTAATTGGGGAACCCTGCACTACAGTGACCAATGTGGTGTCTCTTGTGTCTATACTATGGGTGTGATATATGTCTATGGGTCTATGGGTGTTCACACCCACGTGTTAACATTAGTACAGTAACTGTGAGGTTAGCGCAGTGAGGCATTGTGTGGAAAAGAAACAGCATGCTCAGCAAACCTTCCATGGATAAATAAAGGTTTAAAGCATGTCACACACCGAGGGAGCCAAGCTTTCTTTCTGGTCCAGGCCAACGAGGTGCCAATGGACTTTATACGGATGGAAAATAATTGATCTTCTGATGAATGGTTCAGATGGCTCTGAGGCCAAACTGGAATACACGCTGCTTTGGTCATCGCTATGAGGTTGAACTGCAACTGTAAATGAGTAGCATTCGTATAGTGGTCATTCAGTCACTGGGTTCGTTGGTGTCGTTCAGCTGCTGCCAGATCATACTTGCCCACTTACATCAGTGGTTCTCAACCAGTGCTCCGGGGACCGCCAGTGGTCCTTGAGGGGGTTCCAGGGGGTCCCCAGCCAAATTAATAGTTAGGAACCAAATTGACCCTTATGTGTCTGTAACTCTGAGAGTATACAAATGGAACCAAATGGACCCTAACGGGTCCATTTGGTTCCATTTGTACACTCTCAGAGTTAAATGAACACTGATGATGATGATACAGCGTAGATTGGGACCCCCAATAAATCAAAATGGTTGAGTCCCTGGCATATCTTTTCAAATGGGGGTCCGTGGGCTATTATGTGTCAATTTGGGGGTCCTTGACGCGAAAAAGGTTGAAAACCACTGACTTTTCATCATCAACAGTTTGTCTGCATGCTACTGGAAGTAAATGAAGAAAAAAAACACACAAAAAAGTTAGAATAATTAAAGGTAGGGTAAGTGATTTGCAATGGTTAAAATAAGTGTTAAATAGCTCTATATTCTGATAGTACTCATTGCTATAGAGTGTTTGTTCAGTAAAAGGAGTCTCCTTGTCTCTCCAGCTTTTTATAAAACAGAAAATGCATTTTCGTTTCAGTTTAATTTCCAATTTTATCCAATCAGGACAGAGAACTCAATCAGGATATACAGTAGATTAAACAAGTGAAATTGGAAGTGATGACACTAAGAAATGAGCAGGCAAAATTGGAACTGGAACGCTATACAAATTAAGCTTAAAAATGGGGACTTTCTCCTGATTGGCTGAGATTTTGACACCTACCGAAAAATGTATTTTCTGTTTATTAAAGAGCTGGAGAGACGGGGAGACTCCTGTTACTGAACAAACACTCTATAGCAATGATTACTATCAGAATATAGTATTTTAACCTTTTAACAAAATACTTTTTGTTTTAACCAAAAAATATCACTTACCCTACCTTTAATTATTATGGAGACGAGAGGTTTCTGCCTGACAACAACGATATATCTTGATCTTGTAATTTCATCTGAGACTAGTTCTGCTCCAACACCATGAAGCTTTAATCATCCCACGGCACTTTGGTCGGCCTTTGGTTGTTTTTAAATGTGCTTTATATATAAAATTGACTTCACTTGACTTGACAAAACATTCGCGAATTATTTTCTTTAATTCTGTTCACTAGACTCCTTTAGCCAAACGGGAGATGCAGTCAGTTAGCCCTCATTTGAGCCTATATTCCCCTTTTATAAGGACGCAAATTCAATGTGACACTTTAACTTCCCATTGGAATATAATATCAGCTTTGTCTATAAACATAACTCAATCCTTAAGTATCCAGCCCTCTGCAGACATGGTGCCTTTCTCTCCCTTCAGGGAACGGTGTTAAGGTCCATGCATTGCAGGGTGGTGCAGATGATCAGAAGAGTGATGACAACAATTAATTGCAAAATGTTTTTTTTTGCTGGTGTTTCCTGTGGGTTTACCACATACATGGGCAACTGGCAGCCCGGGGGCCACATGCGGCCCCCACCTTCACGTAATGCGGACCGCAGGTTAATATCGGAATACTGATATATTATTGATTTCAGCTGTTACAATTCCAAACATGCAAATATGACCTGCTTTAATAACTTCTGTCTATATTAGTAGCTTAAAAATTCTATTGTCTTTTTAATGTCCAATGTATTTGTATTTAACTTCATAAAGTTAACATAAGTATAACTAAATGCATAGGAAATTAAATAAAAATGTAACTTTTCAGGATTCCATTTAAAAAATAGCAAAAATAGCAGATCGTTTTGAGCTTGTAGATAGGCTATTTTTGCTACTTTTCTGTGACAAAGAATGGCGGACAAAAAAAGTGTCTGCCCGACAATATGCAATGTGGCCCTCTGTAGTGAGTGTGGAAATATAGTGGCCCTCCCCATCATCAAAGTTGCATCACCCCTGGTTTACCAGAAACTATAACAGAATGAATGTGTTTTGAAAAATGTTTAACTTTTTTTTTTTTTTTTTTTTATGGCAGTAATTTTCCGTATTGTTTTGGTTTCCCTTTTTACAGTGTCATTGTTGCTGAATCTACATTGGGAATGAGTCAGATATTTCCCCAATACCATGCATGTTCTTGTTGTTTGTCCTACAGCATTGGTTCTCAAAGTGGGGTCCCCCAGGGACCACTTCATCCATTTGTATGTTGGCTATTCAAAAATGGCAGATCTACAAGCTCACAACGCGCCACTTCGAGCTGCGCTGCAAGCTGGTACATCTTCTATTTTTGCAGATTTTTTAAAAATATAGAGAATGTTTGGAAACTTTTGAATAATTTAGCTTTTTTTAAAAACATACATCTCCTCTTCTCTAAGGGTCCCTGGCACAAAACATTTTCCGATGGGGGGGGGGGTCTGCAGCCAAATACATATCAATTTGGGGGTCCTTGGCACGAAAAACGTTGGAGAACCAGTGCCCTGTCAGGGTGGCCTGATTATGGATCCCACCAACGCTCCAGCATTTAGACCCGCCTTACCTGTCTGATTGGCTCCCTGGCATAGTTTTACTGAGGTTACGGTT
Source organism: Gymnoscopelus microlampas (assembly GCF_963454915.1). NCBI lineage: Eukaryota > Metazoa > Chordata > Actinopteri > Myctophiformes > Myctophidae > Gymnoscopelus > Gymnoscopelus microlampas. The sequence goes on along the minus strand of NC_139953.1, from coordinate 46,632,615 downwards.
AGGGTTAAGGTTAGGTATAGGCATAGTTGCAAAAACGAGAACTGTCAATCACAGCGACTACTGACCAATCACAGCGGGTTTGCCAAGACCTGGCGTGGGATCCATAATAACGCGTCAGGGTGCTGTCAGGGTGCTGGTGACGGTGATGTTTCCTCAGAGTCACAGGAAGTTCAAACCGTCCACATGTAGATAAAAGAGGAAGAGTACAACTTGCGTGTGCGCAGTTCCACGTACGTACTGTACAGTACTGTAAGTGCCGTGTTTAGGTTCACTGGGTGTTCTCGATAAGCGTCCCCACTTATGTTTATAAACCATTATCTGTGTTACCTCCTAGAGAGAGGAGAGAGAGAGAGAGAGAGAGAGAGAGAGAGAGAGAGAGAGAGAGAGTCTTTGAACTGCCTTTAGTTTAGAGGGTCTTTCACACACTCCTCCCTGATCCACAGCCAAGCACATTATCTAACATCTTCTCCATTCATTGATGGTACTGGTCCTCTGTTAGGAGAGAGAGGCCAATGGCATCAGCGTTATTGTCACATCACAGGTTTACTGGTGTAAAAGGAAAAAAAAAGAAAGTATGGGGGGGGATTTGTCATTGTGCAAAGCTCCATCGTTTTAGTTATTTCCACAAAGCAAAAAGGGAAGGGGGGGGGACAAATCAACAAAATATATCTACATATTAGGGGTGGGACGATATATCGATATCGCGATATATCGCGATACTTCATCCCGCGATAAATAATCGATATACTGGGAAAAATATCGATAATTTTTTTTTTTTTTAATGTATTTTATGTGTTTATGAATTAAATACAAGGACTATCGTGCTATATTGTTGGTGAAATTTCATGCAATATATCGTGATATCGCAATATATCGAATATCGTGATATTATTGTTATCGAGGGCCTAATATCACCACAGATATCATATCGTGAGATACCCATATCGTCCCACCCCTACTACATATACATAGCATATCGTTGCTGTCTGAGAGAAACCTCCATATTTAAACTGTTTGTATTTTTTCATAAATGTATTATTTACTTTGTCATACTACAATATCTAAAAGCGACGCGTTTTGAGCTTGTAGATCTGCTACTTTTGCAATCCTGAAATCCTGAAAAGTAACAGTTTTTGAATCCTGATGGTAGTGATATTAACCACTGATAATAACTAACTGCAGGTAATGATAACTACCTTAATCACAGCACTGATATGGTTCCATATAGCTGGATCAGACTACAAGGTGGAACTTGTGCAACAGGGGAACTGCACAGAAGGCATTGACGTAAATAATTAGCTGTCACTGCATTCCTTGCATCAGAATCACTAGTCAGAATGTGGAATGACGCAAAAGGCTCTACTTTCACTTCATGGTGAAACCAGCGATGCATTGACTCACACATGCCTCTAGGGACACAACTTCTCCAGAGATGAATCAACCTCATCAAACTCATATACGTATGCTAGGCCCGCTGGCCTAGCGGTCCAGGCGCATGCCACATATTTATAGGCTCTAGTGCCTGGCAGCGTGTCGCGCGTTCGACTCCCGTTCCCGACGACCTTTGCTGCGTGTCTCTCCCCCAGTTTACTGTCTATCTCCTGTACTATCAATAAAAGGCAGAAAAAGCCCCAAAAATATCTTTGAAAAAAATAATGCTGATGTAATTGCGACGAGACGCATTGTGAGCTTGTAGATCTAGATGTATGTTGTAGATGTTGATAGATGGATGTTGTAGATGTATAAAATAGGGCTAAAGTGGTTAAGGACTTTTAAGGCCTTTTTTAATATCTCAAATAGAGAAAGAGAGAAAGACCATTACTGCATCAAAATTAATCAACAAACTGTACTAGAAATATTGTGACAATAGCAGATTTTCAAGATTTCACACAAAGATTTGGCGGACCCCCTGTAGTAACTCTGAGGACCCCCTAGGGGTCCCGGAGGACCCCCTGTTGAAGACCCCTGCTTTAAGTCCAGGGTCCAGCTAGCATAAAGTCTGTTGCATGTCCGATCCCGCTGAGCCGGAATGTTGCGTTTCACACTGTACATACAGTTTACAGTCTGGATAACTTCCACAGTACAGTACAGTGTCTGAAAGAGACTGCTGTATATAGAGACAGTACTTGAGGACAAACCAGGCTCTAGACAGCGTGGGCGTATTAAACCAATAAAAGCTCTTCTCCGCTCGTTTCCTCTTTAGCACACAGGCTAATTAATCGTAGCTGTCAGCGCTTCCCCCCGTCGGTCGCCCCCACTCTCAGGGCCAGAGTCATGAGTCCACTGACTCTCCCCATGAACTCTCCTCATCATCATGTCCCTCCTCCTCCTTCACCTCCTTCTCCTCCTTCATCAACCCCATCATCTCCAGGCTCTCTCTCTCTCTCTCTCACCAGTGGTGGAAAAAAAGTACTCAAATGTTTTACTTGAGTAAAAGTATCAATACTGCAATGTAGAAGTACTCTGTTACAAGTAAAAGTCCGGAATTCAAAATGCACTTGAGTAAAAGTACAAAAGTATTGGTATATAAAGTACGAAAAGTAAAAGTACGAACATTTTTGAAAATAGCAGATCTACAAGCTTGTAGATCTGCTATTTTCAAATAGCCTAGGTATAAAATAGGGCTAAAGTGGTTAATGTATGTTTTATAATGTAATAATTTATATCTGCAAAGTAACTAGTAACTAAAGTTTTAAAATAATTGTAGTGGAGTAAAAGTACAATATTTACTTTACTTTTACTTTACTTTATTTGTTTATTTAGACAGGACAGAGCTTAATGAACGTCACATGAACGTAAATACACCGGATTTAGCAAAGATGCTAATTTTCATCCGCAGTCCTCACACAAAACATAAAGTTTTGCCTCTGATTTGCCTCTGAGATGTAGTGGAGTAGAAGTAAAAGTAGAGACAATTGGAATTACTCCAGTAAAGTAAAAGTATCTCAAAATTGTATAAGCACAGTACTTGAGTACATGTACTTAGTTACTTTACACCACTGTCCTTCTCACACACACACCACCCCTCATATTTAGCAACGTTTGCATTCTTTGAACCGCAAAACAACATGCTCCAGTATTTGAGAAATATCCAAAATATGTAACATAAATACTGGGGCAATGACAAGGACAGCCACACACACACACATACACACACACACACACACACACACACACACACACACACACACACACACACACACACACACACACACACACACACACACACACACACACACACACACACACACACACACACACACACACACACAGTTTGGACTGTCTGGGACTCTGGCCTGATCACACAAACACACCCGCATGGCGCTTGGCCGGGACGTAGCTAGAGCGCTGCGTTTGGTTGTCTTTGGATGCTCTCTGCTAATCATGTCCTCACCTGGAGGTGGGTTCATGTCAGTGGGCTATTAGCTGTCTGAAACTAGTCTTTTTAGAGAGCCAATAACTAACATGCACCCTGACTCTGTCTGACCCCACTGGAACACAACCTTCATTAGTAGCATTGGAAACGCCTGCGTTTACCGTACTGTTTCATGTCAAACTGACTGCTGCATGGAAAAGGTCTATTCTCTGATATGTTTGAAATTCCCCTCATTCCCCCCAGATTCGGCACAAACATGGGGATGAATTAATTCTAATATAATGCCACCAAAATGTGGAAAGTGTGGCTTCCTAACCTCCTTCCAGTGGGTGTCAGTTCAGCAAAACGTAAGGTATGGCAGGGTGAACTGTCCGGGGCGTGCGGCTAAGATGGTTAAGATGTTGGCTTTCCACGCGGCAGACCCGGGTTCGATTCCCGGGCGTTACATTGGTGCCGAGATCCACGCAAAGTGACTACTGGCCAATCACAGCATGTCTTTTCTGGGACTTGTCAGAATCTAGTTGTATAAAAAACTATCACGCTCCCTGGGCTCCACTTTGAGCAGCACTGGCGTAGCAGTTAGTCAGTGAGTGTGTCAGCGCTACATGCACTGCTCACATGCAGTCCTCTCTCTCTCTCTCTCTCTCTCTCTCTCTCTCTAACACCGTTGATGACCGACCACCTGTCTCGACCATTAAACACTGCAGAGACGTGCACCCGGGGCCAATGTCACAAACCATAAATATTAATATTCCACTCTGTGGGGGAGCGTCAGTCTCTGACCGCACCTGAAACCTCTTGACTATACAGCTCTCAGGAAGTAAAAAGGTCAGCACAGGGGTGGGCCAATGATGATGTCATATTTAATGGACGCAGTCAGTCACCCACCTCCTCGCGCAGCGCAGCGGCGAGTTGGTTTAATGTCCTCTTGAGGTTGTAAATAGTGGGCGGCGATCATCTTTTTCTCTGAGAGTGTACAAATGGAACCAAATGGACCCGTCACTGATTTTAGGATATAAATTGGGGTCCCAGAGATCGAAATGTCATTAAATGGGGGTCCGTAGCCTAATGCATGTCAAAATGGGGGTCCTTCAAATTAAAATGGTTGAGAATCACCGCTAGAGACGTAAAGATCTTCTCTTATGGGGGTCCCTGAGGCATATCTTTTCAAATGGGGGTCCGCGGGCAAATAAGTGTCAATTTGTGGGTCCTTGACATGAAAAAGTTTGAGAACCACTGCACTAAACATTGACTTTATCCAGCCTGCTCTTTGACTCTGGACACATTCTATTGTTCTCCTGCTGCTCTCGCTTTTTGCATTCCAAGTCTTCAAAGAAAGCTTTTTTTTTTCCCCGCTTGGCGCAACACACCAGGGTTTGAATATTTGGAAAGGAAAGAAGCAAGCAGTGGCTGTGGCTCAGTTTGCTCATTAACCACATGAACCCCACACGGTCTCTGTTATTCTATGCACGCTATTATAATAGGCAAACATTCAGCAAAAAAATCATTGCAGATCTACAAGCTACAAACGAGGTTGTGACCTGGTTAGATCGGCTATTTTCTCGAAGAGATTTGGTTTAGAGGGAAATAAAAGTGGGTGACCAATTATATCGTCTTTGTTGGGAGGAAACCTGTCCAAAACTGTTACTTTTCAGGATTCGCGTTTCGAGCCGCGTTTCAGGCTTGTTCATCTGCTACTTTTGATGTTTTTTTGTGTGACGCTGTAGTATGACCACGTATTGGGCTTTAATTTAGGGACAAAAAGTTAAAATATGGAAATAAGAGGTTTCTGCCCGACAACAACGGTATGTGTTTTAAATGATCACTTCACTGTCAACATCACGTGGAGACCCACAGTTTGAGAAACAGTGGTTTAGAGGCTACATGATGCAGTACGGGTTCAGCTGTGTGTCCTACATGCTCATCCACATGGGTCTGTCTGTAGCATCCAGACCATAATAATAAGACCATAGGTCTGTCTGTAGCATCCAGACCATAATAATAAGACCATAGGTCTGTCTGTAGCATCCAGACCATAATAATAAGACCATAGGTCTGTCTGTAGCATCCAGACCATAATAATAAGCTCAGGAAAGCATCACAGGAAATGAGAACATCTGTCATTGGGGGGGGGGGAGAATTAAGAAGAGAAACAGAGAGAGGAAAACACTGATAAACACCATGATAAACACAATGAGTAGAGGAGAGAGAGAGAGAGAGAGAGATTCAGAGACATACACAGAGAGAGGTAGACAGACTGAGAGAGAGAGGGGGGGGGGGGGGCAGAGGTAGAGAGACTGAGACAGAGAGAGGGAGAGTGATAGAGAGAGCAAGAGCGAGCGCGCGCTTTGATCTCCTAATGGTTGTGTGGCCATGCTCCAGGTGAGTCGTCAAGGGCAACGGGACAAGAGGAGGCTGATAAGACAAGAGTCGTGCTCTCTCTCTCTCTCTCTCTCTCTCTCTCTCTCTCTCTCTCTCTCTCTCTCTCTCTCTCTCTCTCTCTCTCTCTCTGCATGTGTGTCAGAGTAAAGCTTTGAAATGATGTAAAGTTTGTTTAACACAGTGTACGTATAGGTTTTTAAATAGATGTGTGTATTTTACAACATAAGGGCCTGGCAGAACCAGGTTAATGGAGGGAAAGGTTACACATGCTACATATAGTAAGTTCCAGGTGTCTGGCATAATGTTACGGGCAAAATAAAATAAACCTAGGAATTGTTGGCAGACATGTTTTTGTATAGTGTTCTCTATGAGACTGACAATCATTTCTAAACTCTTTATACTTTACTGACCGGGGTCCCCTCTACACCAGGGGTATTAAACGTTATTCAGGCCAAGGACCCTTTAGCTGAGAGAGAGATGAAGCAGGGACCCCCATTATGCATAACACTGTGTTGCAGATTCAACCTTATCTCCAAATCTTGAACTCTCTCTCCACTGTCTCCTGCATGTCTCTCTCTCTCTCTCTCTCTCTCTCTCTCTCTCTCTCTCTCTCTCTCTCTCTCTCTCTCTCTCTCTCTCTCTCTCTCTCTCTCTCTCTCTCTCTCATTCATCCCCTCCCTCCATCTCTCTCATGAATTTGAATCTTCTTTGATTTTACAGGATTAACCCACTAGGGTCATCCGGCTGCTCTTTTGGGGTGTGTCTGATGGAGGGGCTTTTCTACTGAATCCCACCACACACACACCCACACCCATTACACACTTGCAAGGGTCTCTCTATCCCTTTCAGCACATACACATACACACACATCACGATCAAATGTTGGCTATTTTCTATTGTAGGAAGAGGATGAGGCAACTATATGAGTGGAATATTCCATTATTACAACAGCATCTCTGCATGTGAGGGCTGATTGGTCACTCTCAACCTGGCATTATTGGTAAATAATGGAAAACAATGTCAGTAACAAGGAACACATAGCAGACGATGTGGGGACAGGGCACTGATGGACTAAGTACTCAACTCCAGTACTTGAGTCAAAGTATGGATACACACACCTGCCCAAAACTTTACTCAACTACAAGTCAATTCAATTTCAATTCAATTTTATTAAAGTGTCAAATCACAACAAGTTGTCTCAAGACACTTTACATGTAGAGAAGAGACCCGACATCTCTCCCTTATGCTGGGCTCACACACACACACTGTACAGGAGTTTTAGAATACGCTCATCGGACTGTCTTCTCTTTAATGTTAAACATGCATGCAATCATCACACACTTACAGCTTATTAAGATTACCATGCCTGACAACCACCCCTGACACAACGAGTAATTGTTGTCACACAAATAATTGCGTTTAATGATTTAATTGTGTTTTTGGCATTGAAACATTGGAACATTTTTTTGCTATTGTTTGAAAAAGTTTGAAAAAGTGTGAACATTTTTCAACGTGGAAACCATTATGACGATTATGACGATTATGCGAAATGCTAAATAATTGCGATTATCTCAAATAATTGCGATTAGGCAATGATGTAATAGTTGTGACAGGCCTATAGACACAACAATGAACCACCACACATTTCCATCTGCCTCTCAGATGTCCCAACAGGTTGTTCTCTTCCTGGTCGCTGTGTCAAACGTTGCTCTGGGTTTGGTGACGTATAGCGTGGCATCCCAGCCACCATGCAGCAGTCGCTCCACATTTGATTTGATTTGATTTGATTTGATAATTTATGGTACAAATTCACCGAGGTGCACAGTACAGTATATATCAGGATATCACAAAAAGTCCAAGGCTTATTTCCGTTGAGGTCCCACATAAATGATTACATCATGGTTTCTAACTATCAACACACTTGCCATTCTACCTTAACTAAATTAAAATCATTGCAACAACAGCACTCAACAACATAGACATTCATAAAAAACAAAGCACAATAGACCAATAAATAAATACAACATTACATTTGTCGCATCCAATACCAGTCATACAACAAGACCAATGCAGACCAACCAGGGGCCCTGACTGTAATTGAACTTGCCCATCAGCCAATTTTTCAACATCTTTTTAAAACTATTTAGTGACTGTGCAAATTTTATTTTGTGTGGGATTTTGTTCCACTCCTCCGCCCCTGTGTATTGGAGTGAGCTTTTACCTACCTTGTTTTTTAATTTTTAATTTTTTAATTTTTTGATCTGCTACACTAGCCCTTGTGTTCACACTATGGTAGTCACTAACGTTCTGATTGACAATGTGATTCCACCAGACAGACGTGTTTTCATGGCGGTTTTGAAGGAGGGTAACACTCTTTGATGGCTGGTGGTAGGACATTCCACATTTTGGTGGCATAACAGTAGAATTTATTCATCCCCATGTTTGTGCCAAATCTGGGGGTAATGAGATCAGTGGAGCTCCCTCTGGTGTTGTGCCCGTGGGTGTTGCTCTACTCTTTTGAAGTAGTTTGACAGGTTCACAGGTTCACAGGTACATGGACACTGCAGTGGTGGAAAAAACACTACATTTTTTTACGTAAGTAAAAGTACCAATACTGCAATATAAAAATACTCTGTTACAAGTAAAAGTCCAGAATAAAAAAAATACTTGAGTAAAGTACAAAAGTATTGGCATCAAAATGTACTTAAAGTACCAAAAGTAAAAGTACAAAATATTTGAAAATAGCAGATCTTCAAGCTCACAACGCGTCGCGATGCGACGCGTTGTGAGCTTGTAGATCGGCTATTTTCAAATAGCCTATGTATAAAATAGGGCTAAAGTGGTTAATGTATGTTTCATTATATCATAATTTATATCTGAAAAGTAACTAGTAACTAAAGTTTTCAAGTAAATGTAGTGGAGTAAAAGTACAATATTTCCCTCTGAGATGTAGTGGAGTAGAAGTAAAAGTATTGGAAATTGGAAATACTCAAGTAAAGTACAAATACCTCAAAATTATACTTAAGTACAGTACTTAAGTAAATGTACTTTCCATCACTGGTCCCCTGAGTATCTTGAAGACACAGTATTATCCTGTAGTGTAGAGGCCAGCTTGTAGACCGCTCAATCATAGGAGTTTTTTGCCGTCATCAACGTTTCTTTTTCCCTCTGTATCTCCATCTCCTTCTCCCGCCGCAGGTACAATGTTATCCCCCCCCCCCCCCCCCCCCCCACACCAAATATTATTCTGTTATCCATGTTGAATTCCAGGGAACACAGAATAACACAGGGGAGGCTTTGTGGGGAAGGTTTAATGGGCCACATGTTAAAGCTCATGGGAAACGTATGGCCCACACAAACGCCAGGAGGCTTTCCTCACCATGATGGAGAGAGAGAGAGAGAGAGGAGAGAGAGGGGAGAGAGGGTAGTGGGCCGTGTGTGTGTGTGTGTGTGTGTGTGTGTGTGTGTGTGTGTGTGTGTGTGTGTGTGTGTGTGTGTGTGTGTGTGTGTGTGTGTGTGTGTGTGTGTGTGTGTGTGTGTGTGTGTGTGTGTGCACGTGTGTGTGTGTGTGTGTGTGCACGTGTGTGTGTGCGTTTAAGGATGACACCAGAACAAGGTTCACTGGCTCCCAAACTCCCGCAGTGCTTCAGTGGCCTTGACTGCCACCCTGAAACTCCCCTCTTCTCCTCATCCTCCTCTCCCTCCCAAGCTACTACTTCTAACACCTCCTCCTCTCCTCCCCTCTACACTCTTTCATCACTCTCTCTCTCTCTCTCTCTCTCTCTCTCTCTCTCTCTCTCTCTCTCTCTCTCTCTCTCTCTCTCTCTCTCTCTCTCTCTCTCTCCCACTCTGTTCACTTTGCTTATCACTCCACAATCTTCTTCTTCTACACCCCCCCTCCCAGGCCTAACCCCCCCCCAGGCCTACCCCCCCCCAGGCCCATGACTCTGTAAGATAACACGTTATGTCATTCAGAGTGTTTCACAGCCTGCCTAAGCCTCTGGGTCAACTTAAAGGACAACTTCTGGTGCTCAGAGAGGCCTGCTGTGTTCAGAGAAATTAGCCCTTAAAGGAGTAGTTCACCCAAAAAATTACTTATTTTCTATCATTCAAACTCTGCATGTGTCACACAGAACGTGAATATTCCACCACCATAAAGCTGATTGTTATTAGTTTTTTTTTTAAATCAACTTCAATCAACCTGAAGTTGTTCCTCACCATTTTAGTTCCTGATCCAGTTTTTAACTGGACATTGTTGTTCTCTTGTGTGTAGTGTGTGATGTATGTATTGTTTTGTATTGTTTGTCTATTGTCGTAATAATGCTGCCTCATGACCAGGTCACTCTTGGAAAAGAGAGTATTTTAACCAGGTTAAATAAAGTATATGATGATGATGATGATGATGAAAGCGGTGTAAGGTTTTATTCAAAACAAGGTCGTTTTTTCCCCTTGATAAAAGCATCAACCTGTATCAATGAGGAATTAACTATATGAATAGTTTAATGCGAAATATTCACATTAAACGAAGGGTTAGGTTAGGACGCATTTTCGGATTGTTTATTTGTCACGCTCCTGGTGTTATAAGCACCAGTTAACAAAATATTTCATCATCTTTTGTTGCAGACGACGCAGCACATAAAAAGTATGAACCATCCACAACTATCAATCATGTGTTTGACGATGCTCTTTCTCCTCACTGACTGACATGACGCTACAGTATATCTTGGAAGCATTTTCGCCCGTCAAACAAACACAATACTTCCAAGATATACTGTAGCGTCTGTGTGAGGAACAGGAGCATCATCAATCAACACATGAAAGGTTTGATGAATTACGTCCTGGATGGTTACTTTGAATCCCTCTTGCACAGTGGTGTAAAGTAACTAAGTACATTTACTCAAGTACTGTACTTAAGTACAATTTTGAGGTACTCTTACTTTACTGGAGTATTTCCAATTTTCTATACTTTTACTTCTACTCCACTACATCTCGGAGGCAAATATTGTACTTTTACTCCACTACAATGATTTGAAAACGTTAGTTACTTGTTACTTTGCAGATGTAAATCATTACATTATAAAACATACATTAACCAATTTAGCCTTATTTTATACCTAGGCTATTTGAAAATAGCCGATCTACAAGCTCACAACGCGTCGCATCGCGACACGTTGTGAGCTTGTAGATCTGCTATTTTCAAACATTTTCGTACTTTTACTTTTGTTACTTTTACTGAAGTATTTTTTTTATTCCGGACTTTTACTTGTAACAAAGTACTTCTACATTGCAGTATTGATACTTTTACTTGAGTAAAACATTTGAGTACTTTTTCCACCACTGCTCTTGCATATCACGTTGTCACTTAAATGTATTTGTCATCTGACCCTGTTTGCTGCCTGTTACAGTTTGTCTGGCGAGCTGCCAGGGACAATCGATCATTTCTCCTTACATGGGACTGCATAAATTAACTCTAAGGATTTTACTGTGTAGGGTTTGACTGAGCGCTGTAAATGACACTAGATGAGTGCCTGACTGTAGGTCAATATTGACTCTAAGGGGGGGAGAGAGAGAAAGAGAGAGGGAGAGAGCATTGTGTCCTCAGAGCTACATATATTTCACCATTAGGCCTGCTGTTGGCATAACATAGTTTCTCAGACCGTCCACAAAGACAAAGGGAGGACAGAGAGCATGGGGACCAAAGCAAATCGGGATAAGAAATCTATCTTCTCTTCTTGTGACCCGCTCTAGTCCCCCCCGTGCATACACACACACGCACGCACGCACGCACGCACGCACGCACGCACGCACGCACGCACACACAAGCAAGCATGTGGCTTTTTATGTTTGTCCATCGTGATCCTCTGTCATCTGTCTAATCTCGTCTTAAAAATAATTTTTACTCTTTGGCATTTAGCCAAGAGTCACTGTGTCTTTTTATGGTGCGTTGTTTTTTTGTGATAAAAAGCACAGACTTTGGTTCAACGCTGTTGTTTTTAAATGATCTCTATAAATAGAGTGGATTGGAGGGTTTATATCTATTTGATTGGCACACAGCCCTCCTCCAGGTGTTTTGTATGTTGACGACACTCCTTGGTCCTTACCTAACCCCTCTGTTAGAGTGCTAATACCTCAGAGTGTAGCCATGGGTTTTCTGGGCAGATCTCCAATGCTTTCTTCATCGAATCGTTGTTTTGATTTATGCACAAATCTCCGCCAGGAGGCATGATGCCTTATAGCATAAGTATAGTTTTCAAACCTTTTTCGCATATCAAGGTCCATTATTTATTTGGCATTTGTGCACGGAAGCTCCATTGGATGAGATTTAGACTCTCGGACCCAAAACTTAGAATATTTTGTTGTCGTTGGATGAGATTTTGTCCACAATTCCATGCGATGTTGGTACCATTAGGAGAGATAACAGGCAAACGTTGAACAAAATAACAATTCTTCTACATTCTCTAATTGCGTATACTTCTTGTAAATTAAGTAATGCAGATGTTTAACAATAATTTAACTCTTGAGAGCGTAAAATGAAACCAAATGGACCCATAAGGGTCCATTTGGTTTCATTTTACGCTCTCAAGAGTTAAAGCTCTATGAGGGTCCATTTGGTCACCAACTCTCCTATCATTTAGCTGGGGACCACCTGGAACCCCCTCAAGGACCACTGGTGGTCCCCGGACCACTGGTTGAAACCCTATAGCCTCCCTCTCTGTCTCTCTGTTTGGCAAAGGGGCAGAAGGGATGTAGTAAAAGACTCATTACATCACTACTGTGCAACCACAGTGTCAGGCTGTATGAAAGTCTCCATGCCACAGGAACTCACAGGAAGGCCTGTCGCATCAACACATCCCACACTTGGGGTGCGTTCGGAAATACAGCAATGAGTGCACTGGCCAATACAAACTAATATAGGCGAGTGCCCTCCAGTGCGCAATTTCCGAACGCACCCTTGGTCAGAGGTTTGCCCGACTCGTCACCGTATAGTACGACCTGGGAGTGAGAGCGCATTGTGCACGTACACGCACGTACACGCACGTACATACGCACGCACACACGCAGTACAGTGTGATGGTCATATGGCACTATTGTTGCTGGCGTGCGTTCAAAAACGTGTGCAGTGATGGAAAGTAACTACAGTGCCTTGCAAAAGTATTCACCCCCCTTGGCTGTTAACCTATTTTGTTACATTACAACCTGTAATTTAAATGTTTTTTTAATCAGAATTTTATTTGATGAATCTGCACGAAATGGTCTTAGTTTTGAAATGAAATGAGAAATATATATATTAAAAAAGGATTTTTAAAAATAAAGAACTGATAATTGGCATGTGCATATGTATTCACCCCCTTTGTTATGAAGTCCCTAAAAAGTTCTGGTGCAACCAATTACCTTCAGAAGTCATATAATTAGTTAAATGAGTCAGGGTTGGGTTATAAAAAAAATATCCAAATCTTTGATGATCCCCAGGAGCACCATCAAATCCATCATAATCAAATGAAAAGAACATGGCACCACAACAAACCTGCCAAGAGAGGGCCGCCCACCAAAACTCACGGACCGGGCAAGGAGGGCATTAATCAGAGAGGAAGGTGCTCTGGTCAGATGAGACTAAAATTGAACTTTTTGGCCACCATGTTTCACTGTGGGCATGGTGTTCTTGGGGTGATGGGATGTGTTGAATGTGCGCCAGACATAGCGTTTTCCATGATGGCCAAAAAGTTTAATTTTAGTCTCATCTGACCAGAGCACCTTCCTCCATACATTTTAGGAGCCTCCGACATGCCTTTTTGCAAACTCAAAACGTGCCTTCTTATTTTTAGCTGAAAGTAATGGCTTTCTTCTGGCCACTCTTCCATAAAGCCCAGCTCTATGGAGTGTACGGCTAATTGTGGTCCTATGGCCAGATACTCCAGTCTCTGCTGTGGAACTCTGCAGCTCATCCAGGGTTACCTTTGGTCTCTGTGCTGCCTCTCTGATTAATGCCCTCCTTGCCCGGTCCGTGAGTTTTGGTGGGCGGCCCTCTCTTGGCAGGTTTGTTGTGGTGCCATGCTCTTTTCATTTGATTATGATGGATTTGATGGTGCTCCTGGGGATCATCAAAGATTTGGATATTTTTTTCATAACCCAACCCTGACTCATTTAACTAATTATATGACTTCTGAAGGTAATTGGTTGCACCAGAATTTTTTAGGGGCTTCTTAACAAAGGGGGTGAATACATATGCACATGCCAATTATCAGTTCTTTATTTTTTTTAATCCTTTTTTCATATATATATTTCTCATTTCATTTCAAAACTAAGACTATTTCGTGCAGATTCATCAAATAAAATTCTGATTAAAAAAACATTTAAATTACAGTTTGTAATGTAACAAAATAGGTAAACAGCCAAGGGGGGTGAATACTTTTGCAAGGCACTGTAAGTGCATTTACTGTACTGTACAATTACAATTGTACAGTACAGTAAATTACAAGTACAATTTTGAGTTATTTGTACTTTATTTCCAATTTCCAACACTTTTACTTCTACTCCACTATACTTGTACATCTCAGAGGCAAATATTGTACTTTTACTCCACTACAATTATTTTAAAACTTTAGTTACTTTGTAGATTTTGTATTATTATTACAAAACATCCATTACCCACTTCAGCCCTATATATACATTTTGGCCATTTGAAAATAGCCAATCTACAAGCTCACAATGTTCACGCTTTACAGACTCTAGTCAGTGTAAATATCCCCACAGAGGGAAGAGCTCTGGCTTCACTATAACATAACTACAGAGAGAGAGCAGTGAACTGGGAGACACTCCAAACAGCTGGTTGACAAAGGAAGTGTTGTTCCTCTGTCACCGTCTTCTGATTTCATCATGATGTTGTCCGTCCTTTTTGAACCTGATAAGCGGCACGAGAAATAAAACGACAAACCTTAACCCTTCCATTCCTGGCATCCGGCTCCGATCCTCATCATTCATCCCTCCGCCATCTGCTCCACTTGTACTTGTGAGCTGAAAATAGCAGATCTATAGTCACTGTTTTCAGCGCACGACTCCGTCATAACGACGGAATATAAATCAGGCTTTTCTGAGGGGAACATTAGCCGAAAATAGCAGATCTACAAGCTCTCAACGCCTCACGCTGCGAGGCGTTGAGAGCTTGTAGATCGGCTATTTTTGGCAAAGAGGCTATAGGTGTAGAGGGGGAAAAAGCAGACAAAGTAAACAAAAATAGTTTAATCTGAAACACAATTTTATACAATATAGAGTAGGGGGTCCCTGCTTCATCTCTCTCTCAGCTAGGGGGTCCTTGGCCTGAAAACGTTGAAGACCCCTGCTGTAGATCATAAAGTTTGCCTGCCCGCTTATTTCGGGGCTCGTTTTCATAGACCCGCTTGCTTGTTTTTTCTCTCGCACAATCTGGCAACACTGGTCTCTATCCCTGTCACTCATCTGTTTGACGTTTTAGAGGTGGGGGGGGGGGGGGGGGTGTTCACCCTAGCGTGGAGTTCACTGATGCTTCATGTCGGAAGCTCCATACTTCACTGTGTTTGAAGATGACCCACATTCTACACATGGCTGAGGACACACAGCGGGAGAAAGAACCGTGTTCTGACCCCGGGATACACTGTGGCCTGTGGATGACCTCCTTACTGGGGGGACCCCCTGAAGGAACCCCCTGAAGGACCCTCACTTTGGGAAGTTTTCTGCTCTATCTCATCTGCCTCTGGTGTGTCCAGAAAAACATTTGGGTTCCGTCAGCTTTTGGTTTAACCCATTAAGGGCCATTTATACAATGCCTTCTAAGTCAGCAGTTCTCAAACTTTTTTTGTGCCAAGGAAGGAGCAGCGCTGTGGGGAGACGTTTTAGGTTAGAGGTGCTGTATATTGGGGCCAGGGGGGTGGGGTGGCGGGGTGAACACTGCACTCCATTAATATACATTGCTGCAGGCAGGCACCGAGGACAGCAACGTTGTTCTAAATTCATCCATACCGTGATTAGAAAAAGCTATGAAAAGCAGCGTAGAATACTTCTGCTATGCTGTCCATACATTTTACTCTTCATTTGGCACTATTAAAGACAAAAAGATCATGAAAGCCTATAGACTGTTATGATAATAAAATAAGATAACACCACAACAAAGCTAAAGGAGTTTAGGCTAAATGTGGGCAATATATTCTCAAATTATCCATAGCTGACGTTCGTGTCACGTTTCACCAAGGAGCATAGTCTATGTGAAGTCAGACTGCATAAACACATATTCACCCCACATGTACCATAATAACTGATCCACAAAACACAACACTGACATTTCACAAACTATCAAAACATGAAACAAAACACAACAAAGTTTAATCTAATGACATTAACTAACAAGCAAGCGCACACACAATTGACAAACTGCTCCAAAGGCCATTGCGCATAATTATCCAAATAGACACAACATTACTTTGACACCGTTCTAAAAATCAGTGATATAAGAAAAGAATAACAGACGACTGTGAGCAGGCAGCATCAATAACCATTACTGTACCTTCAGCTGCTGCAGGGCGAATAGTTCAATCATTATAAACCCAACGTGGCCTTGAGCTCTGGTGTTGTGGAGATGAAAACCCTCGTGAGGTCATGTATGTCCAATGAGTTAAACATGTCAGTGTGTACATGCATCAGGGACAGGTGGCAGTGAGGTTTTAGGGAGATAAAAGCAGGACAAAGTCCGCATAGAGATAATGCCACAGAGAGATGGTTAGATTGAGCACATCATTTGCACCCTCGCGCGCTCTGAGCGCACTAGCTTTGGAGCAGAGTTGCTGTAATGTAAACAGGAAATGCACCGGATCCAGCGTGCACAGCGACCGCGGTGCCGACATGCATTGGGTTAAATGATAACATTATTCCTTTGACATGAAAAAGTTTTGTTCCAGGGACCCTCAGAAGCAAAGATTTTTGTTAATAATGTTGTAAAAAATAAAATAAAAAAAAGCTTGTATATCTGCTATTTTTGAATAGCCAAAGTATAAAATAATGGTTATAGGCTATAGCTAAAAATCTAAAATGACACAGATGCGTTCCAGGATTTAGTGGGTTAACCTACCAGAAAGATAAACGGCTATAAAATGTCAACAAACTGCAGCCAACTGGCTCCTTAGGAAATTGTCTTGTGAAGTTGTGACACATGGAGAATCAAGTGGAGATTAAAACAAATCAAATTTCCTAGAACATAACAATACAATCACTCGCCACATAATTAGTTTGGGGGAGTGTTATGTATTATTGTGAACAAAAAGACGGCATGTTGGGGCCAAGTAAACATAAAATGGGGGATTGGCAAAGTGGAGAAAGTATTTATCAAAAGTTGGAGTCAAAAGAAACAAGTAAGAAAGGAGTTGTGGACAAAGTAATGGCTTTAGATGTTTGCCCAAGAGACATTTGTTGTTGTAAGGACTCAAACTAATGAGCAGGGAGGGGGGTTTGGGTGGGGGGGGGTACCTTATAGCGTACAGTCCATTCCCTGGTGCGGGTAGAGTTCACGGTACCACAGTCATTCATACACACAATACAACGACTCTGGCTGTGGGAATACTTTGATGGAGCTCCTGCCCCCACCAAGGCAGACTATAATCACACTGACGGAGGAGAGTGAGAGAGAAAGAGAAAGAAAGAGGAGGAGAAGGAGGAGGAAATAAAAGGCCAAAGGAAAGAACACACACACACACACACACACACACACACACACACACACACACACACACACACACACACACACACACACAGGAGGAGTGAGAAGTGTGTGGCAGGCCAGGGTGCGATCATGTCTGTTTGTAGTATAGGCCAACCCAGAAGTTATACCTCTGCCATGGGTTCCCAATGGAAATTTACAATGGATTTGTTTTTTCCCCAGAAGTACATTTTATGTAGAACAAACAAACACAGATACATGTGTAAGCTGGCTTTCCTCTGTGGTGTTGTGTTGCTACAGCGACGCAGTGTCATCACCTCACTTTGACCAATCCAGAAACAGCACTTGCTTTGCTCCTCCCATGGGTTTCCCAGAACTCCGGTATAGTCCCCGCCCCCTCCTCCTGACCATCAGGAACCCAAATGAAGGTTCTGAGAACCTTATCTGAAACCCAGCTGTAGCTGTATAATGGAAACAAATCCACAAGCTGTGAAACACGGCACGGCACGTGTCTCTTATTTAGTCCTCGCAGTGGAAAAGTACGTGGAATTTCTAGCCTTTTGGTAACGGCGTCTCTGTTTGCCTTGAGCCCCGTTTCAGCTTCTGCATCATGTGTGCTGTGTGCTGGTCTCTTCTCACCAGCTACTGTTTGCTGACATGTTGATGAATACATAGGACCACAATGGCAACAAGACCCCAGGGCTTTTTAGTACTTTTACTTTTGATACTTTAAGTATATTTTGATGCCAATACTGTTGTTACTGTGTAACATTTTGAACACATGCAGGCATTTTACTTGTAACAGAGTATTTTTTATAATGTGGTATTGCTGGTAGTTTTTCCACCACTGCCTTTATCCCTTAAAGGACGACTTCACCACTTTTCAACCTATCTTCATATAATAGGTCCTCACTAATGCTCATGATAAAATGATACCATTTTTTTCTACTTGGTCTCTGTCTCATAGGAGGGCTGTCCAGAAACCCATCTACCAGTGACATCATCGTTAGGCAGGATTTTTTTCCCCAAAAAGATTTTAAAAAATGTATTCCGATTTTTATTAAGGCGAGAACAATGGGATCTTTTATTGCATTGCAACTTTCCAGGAATACAAAGCCTGCAGTTTCTATTAGCTTGGATTCCCCATCGATGATGTCACTGGTAGACAGGTTTCTGAACTGTCTACAGCCCTCCTCTGAGACACAGACTGATTAGGAAAAAAATGGGACCATTTTATCATGAGCATTAGTGAGGACCTATTATATGAAGATATGTTGAAAAGTGGTGAAGTCGTCCTTTAAGCTATAGGATTAGGATTTCTGCAAGCTGCCTGAGTTGGAGTGCTGTTCTATTTCTGACCCCTGCCCTCCTCACTGTCCTTGTACCCTTTGTGTGATTTATCAAATCCTATTGAATCGTAAACCTTGTCTGACTGCAACCTCCAGTGTCTTCCTTCCTGTGTTCCATCCAACTGGAACCAACCCTGAGATATGTTTACTGCGCGCTGTCTGGTCCAAACCACACTATGTCAGACCACATTACACCAAACCATACCCCGTCACACCACACCACACCATACTAAAACCACACCGCAATAAACCACACCACATCACACAACGTCTTACTTTTCCTCCTGTGATCTACCAGGTCTGCTCTTGCTTGTCAATGCCCCCAAAAAACAGTTGATTCTGACAACTGACTTTCATGTTCTGCCAATGTTTCTAATGGATTTGTTCTGATTCATTTTAGCTTCGTCATGATGGCCTGCTGTTACTGGTATTGATGCTTGGCTTGGTATTCAACAGACTCCTTACATTCACTGCCACTGACGTAAAAAACGTAATTTTTTCCAATTACCAAATCTGCCACTGATGTAAAAAACGTAATTAAGCAAAAAACGTTGATTTTAAAAGATCTCACCGTCCTTCATCTCTCGCAGTGACACATTTCATTGTACTGTAGCACACCCGGATACGGAAATGACGTCAATCGAAGATTTCCGTTTCCGCCTGCCGCCGCTCTAAACCTTCCGCTAAATCGCCATTATCTTGGCTTTGTTTTTCTCCGCCGTGGAACGCTGTTTAGAAACGCTGTTTAGAAACTGCTACTACTGCAAAATGGAATGTCGCCGATTGAAAATGTGTTCTCTGGGCCACTCGCACAACTACCCTGTGTGTCTACAAACAGTTGAACACGCGGTCAGAAGGGATTTAGCGAGGTCTGTGGCGAGGTGAAAAAAGTAAGTCAGCCGACCGTTCACATGGTGATTCATGGGGTTTTTACGCTGGGCTGCAGGAGAGAGACTCCGCCCCTATCGGAATGTCTGTTGTCTGAGCGGCGTGCAATAGAAACGATTGGACTTGCGATCATAACGGGAAAAAAAAAAGAAGTTAAATTTATAAAAGTTATAAAAAACACTAAATCGCTGGCAGTGGGCAAACACAGGCAGAAATAAGTCTTGCAGAGAATGAGTTAATGTCAATGTTACTCATGCAATCAAATCTACTTTTGTTAGCTCTCTTGTTCACGAAATACAACATTACACACAGAGCCTGCAAAAGTAACAGCTGAGTGAGCAGCCAATCGTACAATTACACACTTTTTGATGGCTGGTGGTGGTGGTAGGGCGTTTCACATTTTGTGTGGCTTAATAGTCGAATGAATCCCCACGGTTGTGTCAAATCTGGGGGGAATGAGATCAGTGGAGCTCCCTCTGGTGTTGTGCCCGCAGGGCCGGTGGAGGGCTGATCGCCGCTCTAGGCAAGATTCCTTTGATGCGCCCCCGCACGCGCGGTTCTGGGCGGATTATGATACTTTTTTTTGTGTCTTTGGTTACTTTATTTCGGTTTTAGGGTTATGTTATTTAATTCTGATTTTACCTTGACTTTTTTGCCGCCTCTCCAAACTGCCGCTCTAGGCGGCCGCCTAGGTCGCCTTAATGGACGCGCCGGCCCTGTGTGCCCGTGGGCGTTTATCGCTCTTTTGAAGTAGTTTGACAGGTACATGGGCACTGGTCTTGAAAACCAGGTCCACTGCAAGTTGCTGTACCGTTCAGTGTGTCAGTGTTCTTACATACAGTCCACTGCCACAAACTATGTTTCATAACGTTTTTACATGCCTTTTATGTCTTTAAGCACATGAACCCTAGCATCATCCGATTGTAGATCTGCTATTTTCACTGAAGAGATTTGTTGTGGAGATGGAGGGAAAAAGGAGAGGGCGTAGTGTAAGGTTTAAGTGGTTTTATTCCTTAATGTAAAAGCACTTTGAATAGCCTTTGTACTATGAAGTGTGCTATACAAATAAACGTGTTCTGCTCTGCCTGGCCTATGAATTACATTTTGGACGGTGTGCTGCAGTCTTATCATTAATGGCAGGCATGGTTGAGCCCCATGTGTGCAGCATTACCAGACTAATAAGTCCACTTTCGTATCCAAACATTTGTCTGAAACAGGCTGCCTGGATCACTCCAAATCCCCCTCGATATATACGAGTGCAAATTGGCCGAACGCGTTTCCAGGGTTTTTCTTGGGGAGTTTGTATTCTTGTGATGTCATGTGTAATTATTATCCTCTCTGTCGGTTAGGAAAACCTCACATGTTCCAAAAACTGTTACTTTTCAGGATTCAAATAAACAAAAAAACGAAGCTTGTAATTCTGCTACTTGTTGAAGCTTTTGATTTGTGTGACACTGTAGTATGTATGATCAGGGCCGGATTAACCCTTTTGTTTGCCCGGTGCTACGACCCGTTTCGGTTCCCCCAGGGACCGTTTTGTCAGGGGGGGGGCGGCGAAAAATGTACACTTCACCGTCTCACCGTTTTAGCGCTCCTTCAGCAGCCACTGCTTCTGAATTTGGGCGTTTTCCGGTGATAGTTCAGTCTTCTTTCACTTTCTCCCTGCCGTTTGGTGCCCCCCCCCCCCAAGGTTGTTGCCCTGTGCTTCAGCACCTAAAGCCCTAACGTTAATCCTGCACTGAGTATGATCAAGTAGGGCAGTGGTTCTCAACCAGTGGTCCGGGGACCACCAGTGGTCCTTGAGGGGGTTCCAGGGGGTCCCCAGCCAAATTAATAGTTAGGAACCAAATTGACCCTTATGTGTCTGTAACTCTGAGAGTGTACAACATTTTGTACACTATCAGAGTTAAATGAACACTGATGGTGATACAGTGTAGATTGGGACCCCCAAGAAATCAAAATGGTTGAGTCCCTGGCATATCTTTTCAAATGGGGGTCCCTGGGCTAATATGTGTCAATTTGAGGGGTCCTTGACGAAAACAAAGGTTGAAAACCACTGAAGTAGAGCGTTAATTTACGAATTAAACGCCCTAATTAAAAGTTAGAATATGGAGGTAAGAGGTTTTCTCGTCCGACGGTAACAGAACACTTTGGTTGTTTGTACTTCCCACAGACTGAAGGACTACAGCTAGAGAGTCTTTACAGTACAGTAGGTCTGAGTCAACGTGAATGCAGCCCGAGGCACGTAGGTGCAAATATCTTGTTGACAGCTCCTCAGCCGAAGCTTACATTACACATTTTTACTGCTTTTTCCTCCTCCTCCTCCTCCCTGGGCTCTCTCTGGGTCTAGAGATACAGTAGCTGTGAGGCTGCTGAGAGAGGATGAGTTGTTGATGACCATTCCCGCGTTGAAACTCCACCGCATACTTTCCACCTCTACCATAAATTCTCATCATGGCTTTTTTAGTCGTCTTCTCGTCCGGATATACGGTCGTCTCCTCCTCCTCTTCTCCACTTTTACTGTACTTTACCTCCTCCTCTCTCTCAACATCATCAGCGGAAAATAAAAAAAGCCTAGCAGAGCTCAAGGACCTGGATCACTTTAAGATCTGGCTCTCTTAACAACCTCGCCGGCTCTCAGACGCTGATCGCAGCACGATCTTAAGTTGAAAGGAAAATGTCCGGTATCGTTATAACCACTTGAACCAACTCTAATGTCTCTTCTTCTAGGGCAGTGGTTTTCAACCTTTTTCATGCCAAGGACCCCTAAATTGATATACTTTTGGCCGCGGACCCCCATCTGAAAATGTTTTGTGCCAGGGACCCCCAGAAGCAAAGATTTGAGTTAAAACATTTCTCTTTAAAAAATACATATATTCAAAGATTTGCACACATTTTTGCGATTTTTCAAAAATAGCAGATCTACAAGCTGATAGCGCGGCACTCGGTGCCGCGCTATAAGCTTGTAGATCTGCTATTTTTGAATAGCCAAAGCCAAGCGGTTAAAATTATTGTGATGCTATATTAACTAATTTCGCTGGGGACCCCCTAGTACTCCATCAACTGGTGGTCCCCGGACCACTGGTTGAAAACCACTGTTCTAGGGGGATGTTCACCCAAATATAGACGATCTACAAGCTCACTTTGCGTCACAGAGTTTTTAGCGAAGAGGTTTGGCGTAAGAGGCTAGAAAGAGCGCACCAAGTACAGAGCCACCTCAGGTCAACTTATCTAAGTTTAGAGCAGGGGTCTTCAGCGTTTTTCAGGCCAAGGACCCCTTAGCTGAGAGGGTGATGAAGCAGGGACCCCCCCACCACATATTGTATAAAGTTTTTTTTTTCATAGATAGCTTCATATACTAGTTTGACCCCTCTAGGGGTCCTGGAGTGGTTTATTCCAGATGGGTTCACAGGGTTCTGCACTGCAGCTTTAGTGGGGGCCGCAGCCCCCCAGCGGGGCCGCAAGGGGGCGCTAAAGGAGAGGGAAATGAAAAAAAGAGTTGAATTTCAGGTCAAATTTTATTCGTAATATAATTTTGCCAGTTCTACCACTTTCAACCTGCTGTCCCTGTTTATTTGGGGATGTTGTCATTATTGTTTTTTTTTTTTCAGTCAGAGAGAGGACCATGAACACACAGTTATACTGTTCAGTCAGAGAGAGGACCATGGCCAAAGGAGGGTGTCAGTGTCCTGGTTAAACCATCAGACAGACGATCCACACGTTAGATAAGACACTCAGAGAGTCCAGAATACCACACTTCATATATCTGATGTCTGATGTCTGGCAGACAACTCCAGCACACTGAGGACAATCACTGATTCAAAAGGAGGCTGTGTGTGTGTGTGTGTGTGTGTGTGTGTGTGTGTGTGTGTGTGTGTGTGTGTGTGTGTGTGTGTGTGTGTGTGTGTGTGTGTGTGTGTGTGTGTGTGTGTGTGGGGGTGGGTGGGGGCGCCACTTCTCCATTGAACTCAATGGACGTGGCCTCCCTGTGTTCCTATTCAGTCCTGTGTCCTGTCCTGTGTCCTATCTAAGGTGTCCGGGTAGCTCAGTCGGTAGAGCTTTTGCCTTTGGACCAACGTCCTTATGGACAGAAAACCCTCCACAATGTTTTTTGTCCCGAATAGGCCGCCGTAGTGTTGACAAAGTGACGTGGATGACGTCACGGGTGAAATCTCGTCTTGCGAGACTTCCGGAGAGGCGTGTCCAACATAAACACTGTGGAGTGTTTTCTGTCCATAAGAACGTTAGATCTCACCAACAAAAAAAAGCTATTCAAATCTAGTACCATCTAGTACTAGTTATCTAGTACCATAAGCTCTGTTTTTTAGCTGCGTTTCACTCGGGATGGAGTTATGATTTTTTTCCACTATACCACTCGTCCTAGGATGTCATAATATCATAATTAAAGGTAAGAAAAACGTGGGGCGGAATTCTCCATTAAAGGTAAAGTAACTTTATTGTGGGATATTTGTCTAGTCTTGGGCTTTCACCCGTATACTGCAACCATACTTTTTCATTATCAATCATAATATTGATCATAAGACACAGGTTTAAGTTCCGTTCCTTTGTAGAAAACACAGTGGGGAACATAAAAGAGATCCAAGGCACACCGTTCAGTTAAAAAAAGAGTGGGGGAAAGCCTTTATTGTGGCTGTGAGTGGATGCTGATGAAGGCTCTTTGAGAGCAGACAGACACGCTGGTCACCTGTACCTTGTCTCTTTTATCTCTGCCACAATAAAGACTTTAAAACGTCTTTTATGTTCCCCTTCAGTACTGCACACAGTGTTGTCTACACACTATAACATACATGGCCAACTGGCGGCCCGGGGGCCACATGCGGCCCCCACCTTCACTTAATGCGGCCTGCAGGTTGATATCGGAATACTGATTTATTATTGATTTCAGCTGTTACAATTCCAAACATGCAAATGACCTGTTTTAATTACTTCAGTCTATATTAGTAGCTGTCCAATGTATTTGTATTTAAGTTCATAAAGTTAACATATGTATAACTAAATGCATTTGAAATAAAATAAAACATTTACATTCCAATTCAAAAATAGCAAAAACAAATTCAGGATTCCAATAAAAAAACAGCAAAAATAGCAGATCTACAAGCTCAAAACGCGTCGCACTGCGACACGTTTTGAGCTTGTAGATTGGCTATTTTTGCTACTTTTTTTGTGACATAGAATGGCCCCAAAGTATATGCAATGTGGCCTCTGGAGTGAGTGTGGAAATATAATGGCCCTCTCCATCATCAAAGTTGCCCACCCCTGCATGAACCCTATAACCTCCATATTCTGGGGGATGTAATCTATTATCTTTAATTCTAGATTGGCTATTTGCGGCGAAGAGATATAGTATATGAGGGTAAAATGTAGGGGCCTGGGGGAGATGAAGGGACGTCTCGGTACCGGAACCGCCGCTGGTCATCAAATTATTGGCTTATAGGAATGCGTCAAAAAACGTAAAAATATCCATGAATTCAAGTGACTAATCGATAGGGAAAAAAAGTCATTTTGGGGGTGAACTATCCCTTTAATTAGTTGTGATATCAGAGCAGTTAAAGTATTGGGTGAAACCACACGTTTATGAAACACTAACCACTGTGTGTCAAACCCCAATTACCCCCAAATGTCAACACCACACGTCTGCCTCCCCGTGTGACCCCAACTTGACCCCTCACCTTGTTCACATAAATAACCCTCCCACGGGTTCAAAGGTCAACTTCTGTCCTCTTCATTCCTCTCTCTCTCTCCCTCTCTCTCTCTCTTGCTCTCTCTCTCTGTCTGTTTCTCTCTCTCTCTCTCTCTCTCTCTGTCTGTTTCTCTCTCTCTGTTTCTCTCTCTGTCTCTCTGTCTGTCTGTGTCTGTCTGTGTGTGTGTCTCTCTGTCTCTCTCTCTCTCCCTCTCTCTCTCTCTCCCTCTCTCGCTCTCGCTCTCTCTCTCTCTCTCTCTCTCTCTCTCTCTCTCTCTCTCTCTCTCTCTCTCTCTCTCTCTCTCTCTCTCTCTCTCTCTCTCTCTCTCTCTCTCTCTCTCTCTCTCTCTCTCTCTCTCTCTCTCTCTCTCTCTCTCTCTCTCTCTCTCTCTCTCTCTCTCTCTCTCTCTCTCTCTCTCTCTCTCTGTCTCTATGTCTCTCTCTTGCTCTCTCTCCCTCCCCCTTCCCCCCTCATTCCAGTATATCCTTTCTCTTGTGTGTGATTTACATCAGTGGTATTATAATATAAGCCACAGCTTCCTCTCTTTATAGAAAACATATCATAGTATAATTGCTGGGAGAACGTTTTAAGTGGCAGAGGGGCTCGCTCTGCATGTTCAATGTCAGGTTTGTGCAGACTCCCCTGTGTGTGTGTGTGTGTGTGTGTGTGTGTGTGTGTGTGTGTGTGTGTGTGTGTGTGTGTGTGTGTGTGTGTGTGTGTGTGTGTGTGTGCGTGTGCGGGCCCACCTAGCGTGACACTGCACCTCGTAAAGAAATCAGCCCTGGAGTTTTGGGAAAAGGCTTTTTTTTCTGTCTCAGGGGGAGGGTGTCGGGTTTCACTGCCAGCACAAATCCTGTCACACCGAAACAGGCTGCACTAACATAGACAAGGTGAATTAGCCACCTGAAAGAGAATACACACACGCACACACGCACACGCACACGCACACGCACACACACACATGTTTTTATTACTATACTTGTGAGGACGTAATTTTCTATTAGAGGACTATTTTTAATCTCTAAAGCAGGGGTCTTCAACAGGGGGTCCGGGACCCCTAGGGGGTCCTCAGGGTTACTACAGAGGGTCCGCCAAATCTTTATGCGATATGATTTATTTTTTTACCTTAACCACTTGAACCCTAGCATCCCTTTTCTGAGGAGAACTTCGGCCAAAAATAGCTATTTTTGGCAAAGAGGTATAGGTGTAGAGGGGAAAATGGCAGACCACGTAAGTTGAATCTGAAACACAATTTTATACAATATAGAGGAGGTCCCTGGCCCTACTTCATCTCTCTCTCAGCTAGGGGGTCCTTGGGCTGAAAACGTTGAAGACCCCTGCCCTAAAGACTGAGATAAGTTTAGTTGCACGCCGGTGTTGCGCAACCAAAGATAGCCGATCTACAAGCTCACATGCAGCCAGTCCTGTGTGCAACGCACTGTGTGCTTGTAGATCTGTGCTTAGTATCACTGAGTCATCATTATATATCATTATATGTCATACTAGAATCACATGCAGTCATGAATCATGAAAATCCACTACTGTAGCTCACTGTAAAAACAACCATGACTTCAGAACATTTGTTTTAAATTCAGACTTTAATTATGAATGCGGTCACATTACACATCATAAACACCATATCATTCTTTACATTCTTTTCTACTGCAGGATATCAGATTATGTTAATCAGTCATTTTCTTAAGTAGGATCGAAGTTTTTAACCAAATGTTTGTGTTTTGCTATTTGTACAATACATGAAAAGAATAGAAAACAAAGTACAGTTTTGGTACATTAGTCTGATACATCATAGTAGGCCTGACCTCCATTAGATGAATAGTCGACTAATCGCTCGAGGGAGTCCGATTCGACTGCCAATCTCTCAGTCGAATCCAATCAACAAAAATGCATGATTCGACTACCAGTCGACTATAGGCAACATTTGGCCAATCAGATTCGACCACCAGTTCCAACCACGTGCATTGGCCTGGTGCAAAGTTGGCCATAAATAGATGACAGTTTGTCCAAACATCAACAAACTAGATGGATATGTCTAATGAAGCTGTTGAAACATGTCCCCATAAACTAACAGTAGGGGTGATGGTATTGCTAAAGGTCATGCCCTGGCACACATTTAGCCGTACATGAATGACCGTACAGTATGTCCGGTTGTCATGCAACCTGTTAATTATATACAGTTTTCAGAAACTGTCAAAGGACTAGATCGCTTGCAGTCCATGTTGGCTTGAAACCCCAAATTGCCACTTTGCAGCTATATTTATTATTATTTTGATAATTTAATGTACACTCTGAACCTTAAATATAATAATAACCATCACTAACTAACAATCATTAACATTACAATTATACACATTACATACATTTTAGCATTACTATTATTATTGATAATTGATAGTTTGTTTGTTTTTTAAGATATTTTTGGCCTTTAGTTATAGTTACAGTAGAGACAGACAGGAAACATGGAGAGAGAGATGGGGAGAGACATGCAGCAAAGATTGTCGGAATCGGGACTCGAACTCGTGATGCACTGTGAGGCTACATTGGAGCCTAGCTACCCGGACCGCTAGGCCAGCAATCTGGGCCATTATTATTGATTATTAACAAAAAAAACAGTAGATGTTATTCATAACAACTAAATCATCCCATCCTTATGAACATTTTTGATGACATCACAGATCAGAGTGTTACTTTAGACACTTGTGTAGATTGTCATCCATTACATAGACCACAACACTATTCTATCGTCTCTGTTGGGTGGAAACCTCATATGTCCAAAACTGTTACTTTTCAGGATTCAAAATCAAAAATAGCAAAAGTAGCAGATCTACAAGTAGCAGATTTACAAGCTCAAAACGTGTTGCTTTGCGCCGTGTTTCGAGCACGTAGATCTGCTACTTTTGATGCTTTTGTGTGACGCTGTAGTGTGATCACGTAGGCCGTTAATTTACAAAAAAACACAGCGTTAAAATATAAGCGGTTTCTGCCCGACAGCAACAATATAGATACTATACTACTAGTAATGTTCCCCTTTAAAGACATCATCATGATGTCTAACTATCCACAGTTACACTGATCTTCCCTGGTAACATCTTCAGAGGGACAGTTTTATCAAAATTGTAAAAGTATGGAAAGAGTGTGTCAGTGAAAGTATGTGTGAAGGTGTGTATGTGTGTGTTAGTATCAGGATCAGAGAATGACAGCTTTCCTTCATTCCAGTCCAGCTGGACTCTGATCCTATGAGGATTCTGCTGCAATGAGAGATAAGTGACTGACCCTGGTGAGGACTTACCGTATTTACCTTCCTCTAACCATATTGCCCAGTATTGACCCCATCCGGCAGTATTGACTCCCTTTCTCGGGTAAGACTCTGCTAACACACCCAGCACCCAGTCTGCATTGTCTCCAACCTCAACATCCCAGCTGTGAGTCCCTGAGTTAAAGCCCTCAGAACCCAGGACATGGCCATACTGGTCAAACCTCTCTGGGTTGTCAGGAAGCTGCTGTCTTTCTCCATGTGTCACACTGGTCAGATCATCAGACAGGGTGTATTCTGGATGGGCAGTGTTGGGGTCCAGAATGACAGGAGTGTAGGAGACAATGTCCTTCATCTTGTTCCAGACTCTGAAGGTCAGGTTGCCCAGGTGTTTGGCCACGTCTATCAGTGGTTCTGAGACCAGCTGTGGGTCCTGCAATGTGAACTGGACTCTTTCCATTGTGGTCTTGTAGTTCTGCAGGAATGAGATGTGTTCAGCTCTCAGCTCCTCCTCTATGGCTCTGATGTTGTTTGAAAGGGTTAATATGTCTCTGTTCAGACCCTCAATCTTCTCCTTCATCATCTGACTCTTCTGCTGCTCTTCATCCCTCAGCGCAGTGATGCTGGCCTCCTCTTCCTCTTGTAGAAACTGATGAATCTTCTTAAACTGGTCCTTCATCTGCCTTTCTGTGTTCTGGGCCTGGACCTTAATGTGTTTCGCTGTTTGGTCACAGTTTGTTTTAACTTCAAAAAAGACCTTCAGTTTCTCCTGTAAAGGCTTCAGTGATTTCTGGACTTCCTCCTTGTGATCCAAAGCAGCTTCATCGATGGGTCTGAAACTGTGGTTGGTGTGTTTTTTAGAATCTCGACACACAACACACACTGGCTGTTGACATTCCAGACAGAACAGTTTGAGTTTCTCAGCATGCTGACTGCAGAGATCCTCAGACCCTGATGAAGCTCTCTGTCTCTCCTGTATGAAGGCCTCACACAGGTTCTTCAGAGCCAGGTTACCGGGTGGATCCATTGAATGTCTCTTCTTACAAACTGGACATTCCTTTATTTCCTTCTGTCTCCACCATTCCTGCAGACAAGCTTTACAGAAGCTGTGGCTACATAGCAGAAGAACAGGATCTTTAAAGATGTCATGACACACAGGACAGGAAAAATCCTCTTCTGGAAGAGACGACGTGGAAGCCATTTTGACTCTGAGTGATGCTACAAACACTCTGCTCAATACAGGAAGTGGTAACACTTCCTCCTCTAGAATGTTCCCTGAAGTTTACTTTCACTGTGAATCGTGGTTGTTGTTAAAGTCCATTCAGCTGACAGAGTCAGCAGCAGGTTCCAGTGGTCTGGGTCAGTATTCCCTCCTGTAGATGATGTGGAAACACAGTCTGTCCTCCTCACTGGAAGATGTGTTTGATCTGAAGGTGAATCTTATTGCCCGTCTCTCTGTGTGTGAGCATGTTCTGAGTGGAGTAAGATTAACAACCTCTCTGTTTCCTGTTTTATGTCAGATGAGTCTCACAAGGGGCAGAGCCTTTACAACACCATAAAATAGTTACAAAGTTCAATCATTGTCACTCTTTCATCCACTGAGGGCGGAGGCAGCAGTGCAAGTCACCTGCTGCTGCATGCCCGCTCAGCGTGTCTTGTTCAAGGACATTTCTACACGCAGTGTCAGGTAGAGAGCTTTTCAGCGGATATAAAGACATCACAGAAAGACAGGAGAGAGACAGGAGAGAGACATGTCATGTGACACGTCTTAAAGAGAGTTTTGGAAGTCAACAGACAAAAAAAGGTGCTTTTAAGAATTTGTCCAATCAGTTACACTCCTATTGGTAGATTTTTACACTGGGATTTAAATTAACACTTGGATTTGGCATGTGAAGGTATGAAATGTGAAATATGGCAAAACTTTAGGTATGAAGTCAGCAGGAAAGGCAAGCCTGCCAAATAAAATGGCAGGAACAACGACATAAACATGTCAATGTTGGTGAAGCATCTATCAGAAAGAAAACATGATGAAAAATAAGTCCAACCGGTGTGATAAATAATAAGTAAAATATAGGCGTCCACGAGTACATGCTTTAACTCCTACTATAAATGATATCATACAGGGAGATTATGACATCTGTTGCATTAGCTAATGATTAAATCAAGTTTCATCATGTGACTTCTCACACACAATAAACTCATTACAGCACCAAACCACAACTGCTGTTGAGTCATTGCCACTGTACCAGTGACCCAGCGCTTTGACGCCATAAAGTACTATTACAAGTAAGACGCGCGAACGCGGGAAGCGAATGCAAAAAAAGTAATAATAATAATAATGAAAAACAAATATTTAAAAAAAGTAACCAATAAAAAATAAATACCAAAAAAATCTGCGTTAAAAGGAGCATCTTAGAAAAATACAAATTCACAAAAAAAATGTTTTGAATGTTTTTGGACAATTCAACAAAGTGTTTGAAGTGCCTGTTCCACCCACTTCCGGGGGGCGGAGCCAAAATCCGAGGCCGAAGTATTTGTTCTTAGACCCCCACTTAGGGAGGGTAGAAAAAGTTTGGGAGCGATTCCGGCACTTTTCATTTAACATGGGGTTTGAATGGGGAGTTTTTAGGAGCCTTCTCCGGGGCGTGGCTTCCGGGGGAAGGGGCGGTCTTAAACGCAACCTTGACAGGTGTGTTCAGTTTTCAAAGACCTTTCATTTGATGTATGGTATGTCTATATTGGACATTTACTTGGCTGCACACAGGCAGTGCACACATACTGCACACAGACAGAGACACAGAGACACACACAACCGGAGCACGGTTTCATAGTAAGCTCCACTTGCGCGGAGGCGCAAGTGGAGCTTCCGCTGCGTTCGCAATAATCCAAACCCCCTGAACCTAACTGTTAAATGCCTAATAATCCCAATCTTCCTGAATCTTCTCCTACTGTAATTGTAAAAAAAACGTAACTCTAAAATTAATTTTTCAATCATGAAACAAGTATTTATCTGACCCGGCTAATTATCTGACCCCACAATGTCTATTTCTCAAATTCTACTCTTGTGGGGACATTTGACCCTCACAAGTACAATACAACACACACACACACACACACACACACACACACACACACACACACACACACACACACACACACACACACACACACACACACACACACACACACACACACACACACACACACACACTGTAAGCGCTGGCTCTCACTTTCTTTTCCTCCAGATTATCGTGGCTCATTAAACACATTTAGAAGAAGTTTCTGCAGTGAGTTCCTGTCCCCAGACCGACGCCCCCTCAGCTCCAGCTCAAGCTGTACCTGCTTTTTGAAACATAAGGTGGTTTGGAAGCGTGCCAAGATAACGAAGGAAGGCCTGACTTACTCTTTAAAGGGTCAACACCATGAATTTTAACTTTTTCTTCATTTTTGTGTGTTTTTGGTCTCCCCCACCTCTCTTCTGTTCCAAAAAATACCCGACTTCGAGCATGCAGGCTTTCATAGGCTATCTGTGGTTTTTATGTAAATTGGTCTGAAAACAGTCCGTCAGATTTGTTGTCAGGGAACAATTCCTCCCGTTTTTCAGTTCCAACCAAAACAAAATAAAGAATAAAAAAAAAATGTTTTTAATATATTTTTCTTATTTTGTTCTTATTTTTTTTTTTTACTTTTTCCACACAGAACCAGGAGATAACATGCATACAAACTGGCTCATTAGCGCCCCGTGCCAAACAGGACAATGTGGTATTGCAGGTGAAAGTGCTTTATAAGCCAGAGAGAAGTTAGTTGGAATGAGTATATCTGAGGCTTGATTTAGGCTCAAACCTTTTGAAAAACGTTTGAGGGACATAAACAATATGATATTAAATATTATTATTATTTTTTAAATTCATGGTGTAGACCCTTTAAATCTCTCCCCGTTTTTTGTCGCATTCCAACACTAATAATTTCATGACCAGGTCATCAATCGGTAGGAGTCTCCGCCGGTTATCAAATTATTGGCATAGGAATGCGACAAAAAACACAATTTCTCCATGAATTCAACGCTTCATGTGGTTTGTAATGGATAGAAAATAATCATTATTTGGGTGAATGCGGTTAGAGCAGGGGTCTTCAACGTTTTCAGGAGATGAAGCAGGGACCCCTACTCTATATTGTATAAAATTGTGTTTCATATGAGATACGTTTTTTTAACTTAGTCTGCTCTTTTTTTTCCTCTACACCTATAGCCTCTTGCTGCGAGGCGTTGAGAGCTTGTAGATCTGCTATTTTTGGCTAAAGTTATCCTCAGAAAAGGGATGATAGGGTTCAAGTGGTTAATGTAAAAAAAAAAAGAAATATCACACAAAGATTTGGCGGACGCCCTGTAGTAGCTCTGAGGACCCCCTAGGGGTCCCGGACCCCCTGTTGAAGACCCCTGGGTTAGAGTTTTGATTGGTTGATTGAATACTTTATTAGCAGTTTGCAAAAAAAAGCACAGTAAAGTACAGTTCAATACAAGGCCTGCTAAGAGGATTTTAAACCCAAGAAAGCCTTTGGCTTGTTTCCATTGGGGTCCTTTGTACTCAATTCATCAAAACATTTAATGACAGACAAATATACACTACTTAGACCCTCCAGAAAAATGTGATTATGCGATTGCAGAATTTACCGCGTAATCATCAAAATGGCGCATAATTATGCGGGGGTAACGTTTTTTCAAAAAGGCTGCATCGCATAATATGTGCTTCGCATCGCATATTTCTGCATATTTTGTAACTTTTCACATATTTCACATTTTCCGCAACTTTTCGCATATCCCATATTGCCGCATATTTCACAACTTTCTGCATATTTCGCAACTTCCCGCAATTTCACCGCATAAAATTGCAAAAAAAAATGCATATTTCATCGCACAATCAAGGATTTCAGCCCGCATAATCAAGGATTTTTGCCGCGTTTTTCTGGAGGGTCTAACTACTATGCAAAACATACAAAGAGTTTGAAAACAAAAGCAAAAATATGTACAGTGGACGGTTTGAGGGGGGGGGTGGGGCTAGGCTTTAACTTACAGGGGCCAGTTTTGAATTCCAGCCACCTGTAAGTGCTCTTTTAGAGCTGAGATGTTTTTGTCGCATTTCTAAGTCAATAATTTGATTAACGGTGTCATCGGTCAATAGGAGACTAATAGGATGACCGCCAGTCATCACATTATTGGCGTAGGAATGCAACACAAACCAAAAGATCTCCATGAATGCAACACTTCATGTGGTGTGTAATAGATAGGAAATAAGTCATTATTTGGGTGAATGCGGATAGAGTACATAATATATTTTATGTAGTTTTGGGTCCTAAGAGTCCTACTATAGAAATAGTGGAGTCAAAATGACAATATTTCTATTTGAAATGCAGCGGAGTGAAAGTAATGTGCTTGCAAACCACACATTCATGGGCATTAATGGGCGTTCACTGTTTGGTTACATACAAGCACGCACGCACATGCAGAGCTTACGAGATGTCTTGATTTGAGTTTTCAGGGATCACTTCCATCCAACTCTTGTTGAGGCCTCTATATTTGGGGCATGCATGTTAAATATATATAAATATCTAATATCTCATAATTAGATTATGAGATGTCTTGTGTGCAAAGTTAATATTTTGGCCCAAAGGAAGGATGTCACTATAGGGGGGAGATCATGGTTTCAGTCAAATGGACAGCTGTTCCTCAGCAATGCACTCGGTGAGTTTCATGGCATACCTGCTTTATTGAGTTTGAGATATCTTGTGTTCAGGTTTTGGCCCAAAGGTGGCGCTATAGAGAAAGGTCCGTGGGGGGGTCAGTGAAATCAGTAGATTTCATCCAATGGGGAGCATGGAGGTACACGGCAGATTCCGCTGTTATCTTTATATGTCCAGAAATCAGCTGCCCGCCTGCTCACTAGTACCCGTTCCAGAGACCATAATTACACCTCTTTGACCACCTCAAACACCCACACTGCCACCAAACAACAACGGTGGTGGACAAAGTACTCAAGTATTCAAAAGGGCTTAAAGGAGTAGTTCACCCAAAACATTACTTATTTTCTATCAACTACACACCACATGAAGCCTTGAATTTATGGAGATGTTTTGTTTTTTGTCGCATTCCTACGCCCAGTGGCGTAATGGTGAATGTTTTTTCGGTGTTACGGCGGTGGCGTGCACCGTGCCATACATGCACGTGCACGTGAAAAAATACTGGCCACACGGCGTCCCGTGGCCAGTGTCCCGTCCAATGACCAAAACACCACTGCCTACGCCTATAATTTTATGACCGGGTCATCAGTCAGTACCGACGACGGTCATCAAATTATTGGCGTAGGAATGTGACGAAAACCAAAACATCTCCATGAATTCATGTGGTGTGTAATTGATAGAAAATAAGTCATTATCTCTTTTCTGAGGCCTCTTTATTTGGGGCATGTATGTTAAATTTCAATATCTAAGATGTATTGTGTGCAAGGTTTTTTCCTTTTGCTGCCCCAACCCTGTGGAACGCATGCACACCCCCCTGTCTCACTGATCCACTGTTTTATTCCTTAAGGCCATGAGCTTGTAGATCTGCTATTTTTTTTTTTATCGTGAAAATGAGTGCAAATCTTTGAATATATATATTTTTTTAAATATATATATATTTAAAGATTTGCACACATTTTCACATTTTCTAAATTTTCTAAAACTAGCAGATCTACAAGCTCATAGTGCGGCACTCGGTGCCGCGCTATGAGCTTGTATATCTGCTATTTTTGAATAGCCAAAGAAATCTAAAAATGACACAGATACTTTCCCGGCTAAATGGCTTTTTTTTTTAAAGTTATAACTAGGCTAGGTTTGAACTTAGTGTGAGGTGGTGCAACTGGCCCTATGATGTGGAAGCTTGCATTGACTTTATAAGGTTTAGTCTTTATAAGGTTAAGCTTTAGTCTTAGCATTTTAGCCTCATCCTTACAGTCGGGTTGGATTTGCTGGGGTGGATGGGACGACAACACATACCTCTGCTTTTGATGTCTCCCCCATATTCATTTGAATGGCCGGTGGGCATATACAGTATGTTTTATCCCAGCTTCTGGTCAGACTGAATTAAAAGACACGCATTTCCTTTTCTGGGGAAATGTAGATGGTCTGATAATACCATTGATATTCATGTTTGATAATATCACACTTTAACAATGTAATAAGAAAGGAAGTATTACTGTGTATTTAGGGCTTAAGTGGTTAATAAGAACATGGAACAAATGGAACCCTGCTTAGAGAGCCCCGTCGCTTAGATGAGCTAAAACATCTGGACCTGTGATCAGATCTGATTTAAAATTACAACTGTGTAGTCTGAGTCCAGAAGAGCTTCTTATCTCCTCCTAGCTTCCTTGGAGACCTCCACCACTCCTGACAGAGAGAGAAGTAGAGTATCTTCAGCTGTCCGCTCAGCAGAACATTGAAGTGATATTTCAATAGCAATAGTGTTCAAGTTGGACATGGTATTGTATATTGTATATTGATTTGCAACCATATGACAACTCCAATTTAAATGTAGACATTTAGCAGACACTCTTATGAGAAGAAGAGAGATAAGTATGAAAATCCATCTCTCTATTTCTTTTTCCGTAATTTGATTCTGTATTTTATACTTTTACAGTAGGTCCCTACTGGCCTACCAGGAGGCTCTGGTAGGCCAGGACATAGATATAGAATTTGGCCGCCGCAATGATACCTCATTGGCCGCCGCAGTTCATTGGAGATACGACCTGTATCGCGGCCGCCATATTTTGGAAGGCACACTTCCTGACTTCTGGCCAATCACATTCGAGTCTTTTCCGGGACTTGTCAGAATGTAGTTGTACAAAAATATCCTGTTGTATTTTTATACAGCTAGATTCTGCCTCGGAAAAGTCTCGTCAAAAAATGTCATTGTGTCAGGCTAATTAACACAAGCTTGTGACTAAATAATAAGTACATTGGATCCATTGGAACGCATATTCTGTTTTTTTCCATCTCCTGAAAAGTAACGGCTTTGGACATATGAGGTTTCCTCCTGACAGAGACGATGTAAAACCAGGTCAACATTCAGTCAGCAGTCATTTTCTGCCACTTGAGACTTACAGTCTTTCTTTGCAGCATGGGTGTTGTACAAACTGTAACACACTGTAAGTCAACCCACAGACACTACATTACAAAGAAGGGAAAAAACTGGCATGATCGAGATATTTGGACGTATTTATTGCACACATAAGTGAAGACAAAACACTTATTCTGAGGGGGGGGGGGGGGGGGTTTGTTCTTTTGTTTTATTTTGGAACTCATTTATTTTGGAACTCATTTATTTTGGAACACATTTATTTTGGAACACATGTTTTTAGTTTCCATGTCTCTGGACGTTCTTAAACTGGACCGTCGCTGACATAAGAAATCTGCTCCTGTCAGATCAGAGACATTAACCTTCATTTATGAGCCAATATGCTGATAATTCTTCATGGGAAACAAACATTTCAACCTTTTGTCTAGAAACCTTTTTCATCTTAAAATGATACTATCTAGTCTCTTTTAGCAACGTTCATACTCTGCATCATTATATGCCAACATTTAACCACCAAAAAAGAAATGAAAAAATCCCCCAAATCAGCTATTTTAGCTATCTGTCGTAAGAAAAGGTATAGTGTTTAAGAGGATAAGATGCATACTGCTTTTATCAAGTTGTAGCTCACCTCTTTTACAAATGGACAAATATTAGTGTAGTAAGTAGAGGCAGTCCGTGCTTTTTTGTCCTATCTTTTTTTAAAGGAACACTCACCCATTTTCAACCTTATACATTTGGTCGTCATTAATGTTCATTATAAGCCATTTCGTGGGCTGTGGACAGTTCAGGAACCTGCCTACCAGTGACATCATCGATGGAGATTCCAAGCTGATGAAAAACTACAGCCTGTGTGTCTTCATGGAAAGTTACCATGCTGAAATCTGCATGGAAAGTTACCATGCTGAAATCTGCATGGAAAGTTACCATGCTGAAACACAAGCTGTTGTGAAATAGAAGCCATCGTTCTTGCATCAATATGAAAATCAAGTTTCTGAACTGAGCACAAGCGACACATCTTTATGCTTGTAGGTCTGCTACTTTTTACTATTTTTGTAACAGTGTAACAGTTACGGAAATATGAGGTTTCCACCCGACAGAGACGATAATACTTAAAAGTGATATACATACAACGTGTTACGATGCGTTGTGACGCATTGTGACGCATTGTGACACATTGCAAGGTTGTAGATCTGCTCTTTTTTGGCCGAATATTCACCCAAGAATAGGGATGCTGCTTAGGGGTTTTGATTGAATTGATTGAATACTTTATTTAGAAAGACATGGTAACAGTACAAGGAAGTACAAATCACAATACAAGGTCCTCTAAACTGGATCGCTCATAAAAGCACTTGGCTTATTTAAAATGAGATCCCCACGCACTCAAATCATGATGACATTTAAGAAGACATACACATATACACTACTATGCAGAACGTCATACAATCAGCTTACAGGTTACTGGTATGAAAAACAAGAAATATGTACAATAGACAGTTTTAGGAGGAGGGGAGGGGATGGGGGGTAGGTTAGGACACTGGTTCTCAAAGTGGGGTACGGGGACCCCCAGGGGTACTTGAGGGGGTTCCAGGGGGTCCCCAGCTAAATGATGGATAGGATCCAAATGAACCTTTATGGGTCTGTAACTCTGAGAGTAGCGGGTCCATTTGGTTCCATTTGCACACTCTCAGAGTTACATTAACATTGATTTTACAATATAAATTGGGGTCCCAGATATAGAAATGCCATAAAATGGGAGTCCGTAGCCTAATGCATGTCAAACTGGGGGTCCTTGAAATTGAAATGGTTGAGAATCACTGCTACAGAGCCATAAAAACCTTCTCTTATGGGGGTCCCTGGCAATCTTTTCAAATGGGGGTCCGTGGGCTAATAAGTGTCAGTTTGGGGGTCCTTGACATGAAAAGGTTTGAGAACCACTGGGTTAGGACTTTGCCAGTTTGGAATTGCAGCCTCCTGAAGGTGATTCTTTAGGGCAGTTTTGAAAGTGAGTAGGGTTTTACACTCCATGTGGTTCATGTGGAAATGTGGTTCATGTGGTTAATTCTAGGGAAAGTGCAACTTTCAAGGCCTGGTGCCTTTTGTAACAGCTCTTCATTACTCACTTCTCTTCTGGGGAATTACAGTAAGTAGTTCTTTGTACGTTTTTCTACAGAATTTTGATATTCTTGCAACAGGTTTTTACCGTCCGTGATGCTGATTAAAAACCAAACTTCATCAGAATTAGGCCCTGATGATGACAGGGCCCAGTAGGCCTGCTTTCCCGTAAACCCGTGGGGCCCAGATAGGAGAATTACACAGCATTACTCACATCATGCTGCCTCAGGGAATCATTATGTTAAAAGAAATAATAATAATGATAAGCAGGATTTCATTAGACTATCATTACCACAGAGAAACAAAGTGGAAACAAAGACATGCACCAGCAGGCAGAAACCTTGTATCTGGATATTTATACTTTCTATGTTTCATCATGCAAGAGTAGTGAAAGTAGCAGACCTACAAGCTCACAACGTGTCACATCGTGAAGGGTCGTGCGCTTGTAGATCGGCTATTTACACTCTTTAAAAAAAGTCTTTTTAAATAATAATACAAAATTAACAGTTTTGGACAGTGGTGTAAAGTAACTAAGTACATTTACTCAAGTGCTGTACTTATGTAAATGTTTTAGGTGTTTTTTAATTTACTTGAGTATTTCCAATTTTCAGTACTTTCACTTCCACTACATCTCAGAGGCAAATATTGTACTTTTACTCCATTTAGTTACTAGTTACTTTGTAGGTTTTGATTTTTTTTACATTATAAAACATACATTAACCACTTCAGCCCCATTTTATATACCTAGGCTATTTTCAAACAGTTTAGTTCTTTTACTTTTGGTACTTCAAGTATATTTTGATGCTAATACTTTTGTACTTTTACTCAAGTGCATTTTGAATTCCGGACTTTTACTTGCAACAGAGTATTTCTACATTGCAGTATTGATACTTTTACTTAAAAAAACAGTTTTTTCACCACTGGTGACGCGTTGTGCGCTTATAGATCGTCTATTTTCGCTATTTTAAAATGTTTTTTAAAATATGAATACAAATGTAACAGTTTTGGACATACAAGGTTTCCACCATAACAGTGAAGAGTTCATCCTCTCCTCATCATTTCCTCTCACGTTGCCCCCCCCCCCACACCCCACCCTCATCCTGATGATGATGTCACTGGGTGGGTCCATTATTCCTCCCAGGAGGGGGGGGTCAGAGGGTCAGTCCTCTCATCCATGGATGGACCGGTCCATTGAAGCAGAAGTGTGGGGGTGTCTGTGGAAATTACATTAGAGTGAGAGACAAGTGCGGAGAAGATAATAATTCGTAGAGAAAAGGTTGAGATCAATGTGGAGTCTTCTCTAAGGCCCCATATGTGTATGAGCTCATATTTATTTAACCTGTACATTGTGTGTAGGCAGAGAGCTATCCTACACATTCAGCAGGAAGTATATAGTCTTATATCTGTGGAACAATGCACTGGAGCTCATGTGTAATGTTCACTGGCTGATTGATTCAGGGCATGTGGTAATACAGTACATACATGGAAAATCACTGGTGGATTCTTCATGTAGATTAGAAGGAGGAATCATCATGCACACATGCATGCACTCGTGCACATGCACGTGCACACGTACGCACGCGCGCGCACACACACACACACACACACACACACACACACACACACACACATTCAAAATGTACTTGAGTAAAAGTACAAAAATATTGGCATCAAAATGTTCTTAAAGTACCAAAAGTAAAAGTACTAAAATGTTTGAAAATAGCA
Source organism: Gymnoscopelus microlampas (assembly GCF_963454915.1). Taxonomy (NCBI): domain Eukaryota; kingdom Metazoa; phylum Chordata; class Actinopteri; order Myctophiformes; family Myctophidae; genus Gymnoscopelus; species Gymnoscopelus microlampas. The sequence goes on along the minus strand of NC_139953.1, from coordinate 46,592,023 downwards.
GATCTACAAGCTCACAACGCGTCGCGATGCGACGCGTTGTGAGCTTGTAGATCTGCTATTTTCAAATAGCCATATGTATAAAATAGGGCTAAATTGGTTAATGTATGTTTCATAATGTCATCATTTATATATGAAAAGTAACTAGTATCTACAGTTTTCAAATAATTGTAGTGGAGTAAAAGTACAATATTTGTCTCTGAGATGTAGTGGAGTAGAAGTAAAAGTATTGGAAATTGGAAATACTCAAGTATAGTACAAATACCTCAAAATTGTACTGAAGTACAGTACTTAAGTAAATGGACTTAGTTACTTTCCACCACTGCGCGCGCGCGCACACACACACACACACACACACACACACACACACACACACACACACACACACACACACACACACACACACACACACACACACACACACACACACACACGCACACCCCTAAGGCTCTGTCTCAATGTCCACCCTGTCCCCTGACCATTGAAGCTTGTTGCATGTTCAGTGTTAGTATGGTCAAACATCTGCTTCAGAGGCATGTCGTCAATACAAATACATCATCATTTATCATCATTTATCACTTAATGCAGGGGTTCCCAAAATGGGGGTTTGGACCCCCAAATTATTTGATTAGCTTCCTGTGCAACATTGTTTTCTCACTCAACAGTAAACACACCAACTTACAGGGCTTTTTAATACCTCTAAATGAAGAAATTAAATTAAATCGATCAACAAACTATACTATAACAATGGTCAAACATTGGCCAAATTGTCAAATATATCCTAAGAAATATTATATGTTTTGAAAATAGCCAATCTACATTGTAGATACCTGTAGATTGGCAATTTTTAGATTGGCAATTTTTTCACAATATCTGTGGTAGACAGTCAAACAAAATTCAATGCTTAAACTCCTACAATTCCAAGTGCTTGTCAGGGTGAGGTGGGGGTCCCCAGTTCAAATATGATTATTTTGGGGGGTCCCCAGTTCAAATATGATTATTTTGGGGGGTCCCCAGTTCAAATGTGATTCTTTTGGGGGGTCCCCAGTTCAAATATGATTATTTTGGGGGGTCCCTAGTTCAAATATGATTATTTTGGGGGGTCCCCAGTTCAAATGTGATTCTTTTGGGGGGTCCCCAAAATGTATGTTTTGTAATCATAATCTAAATGTACAAACTAAAGTTGTCAAATAATTGTAGTGGAGTGCAATATGAAGTGTAGTCGAAGTATACAAGTATTAGAAAGATGGAAATACCCAAGTAAAGTAAAAGTACCTCAGAATTATACTCAATTACAGTACTTGAGTTTGTTGCTTTCCAGCACTGTGTGCGTTGCGTGCACATGTCTTCTTCTTCTAAAAACACAAGGATACCAGTCTCTACCTGTAAACAAATCTGTTCAAATTCAAAAGAATCACATTCACAATAAGAGGAATGACTCAAACCTCTGGAATTATGATGAAGAAATGACAGAGAAATGACTCAGGTTTTCTCTTCTTCACATTCCAGGAGAAGAGATGGAGCAACATGGAGCCCATAAGCCCAGAGCTTTGGAGGAACTAATTGTGTGATGATATGTTTTATTGTTAACCCATCAAGACCGGGAAAGCATCATTTGTGTCATTTTTAGATTTCTTTGGCTATTGAAGATCTGCTTTTTTTTAAATATCTTGAAAAATCTTTGAATATATAATATTTTTAACTCAAATCTTTGCTTCTGGGGGATTCTACAAAAGTCTTTTAAATCCTAACAGGTTTTTTTTTTTAACTTATTTTGCTATGATAATATCAGTGATTCTCAAACTTTTTTCATGTCAAAATGATATGTATTTGGCCGCGGACCCCCATCTCAAAATATTTTGTTCTAGGGACCCCCAGAAGCAAAGATTAAAAAATGTTCGCTTTAAAAAAAATATATATTATATTAAAAGATTTGCACACATTTTCACGATTTTTCAAAAAATAGCAGATCTACAAGCTCATAGCGCGGCACTCGGTGCCGCGCTATGAGCTTGTAGATCTGCTATTTTTGAATAGCCCAAAGAAATCTTAAAAGTGACACAGGTGCGTTCCCGGTCTTAATGGCTTAATTGCAGGGTTGGCCGTGGAAACATACAGTATATATAATGGCAGGATGTTTGATTATGATGATTATGGTTCCAGGGCTGAGCCTCATGGCTGCTGGCATGGAGAGAGAGGTGTCATTATAGGCTAATATAACAACATGCATACAGTATGCTTTACTGTAAGAACTGTACTATCTGAACCACTGGAACCCTGATGGAGCATGTGATTACATAGGTGGAAACAAAGGGAAAGAAAATCCCCCCCCCCCCCCTCTCCCCAGCATCACAATCATCTTAACCACTTTATCCATGTATATGTTGGCTATTCAAAAAGAGTAGATCTACAAGCTCACTGTGTGCTGCGATGCGACACACAGAAATCTCAAAAATTGACAATTTTGCTTCTCTTATGGGGGTCCCTGGCACAAAACCTTTTCAAGTGGGGGTCAAATGCCAAGTGACAAATGCATATTGGCACGAAAAAGTTTGTTTTTACAACACAGCTCTCTCTCTCTCTCTCTCTCTCTCTCTCTCTCTCTCTCTCTCTCTCTCTCTCTCTCTCTCTCCACCTCTCTCTGTGGTGTCTTGGTGTATACTACCCTCTGGACTTAGGACTTTTGTCTGGCTGTCCATCGTGTACATTATATACTGTATATGTGGGTTTGTACTTCAGTATGTACACTATATGTGTGTGTCCTTACACTTAATGTGTGTGTGTTTTACTCTCACACACTAAGGAATGTGGAGGATTTTTTTTGTTTTACAAAACACCTTTGGTGTGATGTGACGTGGTGAGGTGGTGTAGTAGTGGTGTGGGGTAGAGCTGTGCATTGGCACTGCCCTCACGATTCAATTCGATTACGATTCACCAGGTAACGATTCGATTCGATTACAATTAACCTTGTTATAATTCGATTCGACGATGCATCGCGATGCATCACACTTTTCTATATTATTGTACAACATGGAAACCTTTTCATCAGTCAATACAAGCAGTCAGATATACTGAACGACATATAAATCTGCCTGCTTCTCTGTGCAATTGATTAAAAAAACTAAAATTAAATAAATGTAATTAAAAAAAACATATTTTCTTTTTCAAAATGGATTATTCGATTAATCGATTATTGACATTTGTGAATCGATTCATAATTGTCCATGTCCGCATTGCGATTAATCGATTATTCCATTATTTTTGACACCACTAGTGTGGGGGTGGCGTAGTGGTGGGGGGGTGCGGTAGGGTGGATCACTGTGGTTTCCTGGATCATTTCCATGCTTTTGATAACCTGGAATTCCACCATAAGCTGGATTTATACTTTGTCGTACGACCGCGTTTTACAGCGAAAAACTCCCTCACCTATTGAGATCAGAGCTAAGTGTTTCATCGGCGCACGCACACACACACACACACACACACACACACACACACACAACCATGCCTGGTTTTCAAGATACAGAGAGAGCTCCACTGATCTCATTCCCCCCAGATTGGAAAAACATATTATTGTAGTAATAGACTCAATAACAGCAATTAAACAGTTCTGAGTCAGCCATAATGAATAATGGATGAGGTACAGTACTTTGCTAGTTTGTTTGTAGTTGCTAATGTTGCTACGTGCTAGTGGCTGGAAACTGAGCAGCGCGTTGAGATGTCGTCCCTTGTTTTGTTACGCTGATTGGCTGAAGGGGTTGTCTGTCAACGCTACTACTCCCGCCCACGGCGAAACGGCCACACAGGGCTAGGGGCCAGACTACCTTGTGAAATCAAATTGCGATGTGATTTCCGGGGTTGGGGTGGTTTACGAGGCTAAATGCCCTTCTAACAGCCATCAAAACGTGTGACTCCCTACCCTCCTTCAAAACCACCGTAATAGAGCACCTGTCTGCAATTTACAACTGGACCTAGACAAGTCTTCTACGTAGCTTGACAAAATAAATGACCCCCCCAATGTTTTTGTGTAAATATACTTACTTACTTACTATATTACTTACTGCTCCTAGTATTGATGATCTCTTATACAGTATTGTATTGTCTTTATAAGTCTTGACACACACACACACACACACACACACACACACACACACACACACACACACACACACACACACACACACACACACTAGGGCTGTCAAACGAATATTCAAATATTATTTGAATATTGGGAAAATATGTATATTCGAATATGAAAATTAATATATATATATTTTTATGTTTATTTGACAGGGAGGAGAAGGCTTCCGCACACCCGGTTCAGGGACAATACAAAAAAACAATGTATGAAGTTATAATTTTATAATTATAATGTTTTATTGGATCCGAGCACTCGATATCGAGATTTTTGTACTGTTTCTATACAAAAAAAATATATATATTTTTTTATAATAATAATAATAATATTCGAATATATTTGAATATCTGCACATTGAGACCAAAATTCGAATATCATTTCTGAGGAATGTTGACCGCCCTAACACACACACTAACCCTACACACACACACACACACACACACACACACACACACACACACTAACCCTACACATACACACACACACACACACACACACACACACACACACACACACACACACACACACACACACACACACACACTAACCCTACACACACACACACACACACACACACACACACACACACACACACACACACACACACACACACACACACACACACACACACACACACACACACACTAACCCTACACACAGGTACATGTAAGCCACGTTAGTCCCAAAATAATTCATCCATACAGATCCCTTATCAACGGTGGATTAATTCATCCATACAGTGTCTTATCAGGTGTAAGGGCTTGTTGTTCCAGACAGACGTACAGGATGTATTATAGTAGAGGTTTTAACACTGAATCAAAGAATCAAAAAGGTTTATGATTCAAACGGCCGGCCCTTGTTGTGTTTTATGGGTGTAAGGCTCTTTAAGGCTCCTTAAGGCTCTTTCATGTCGGGGGAGTAAATATTTGTGGAATGAGTTCATTGCGGGCACTACACTCTCCCTTTACTGTGTGTGTGTGTGTGTGTGTGTGTGTGTGTGTGTGTGTGTGTGTGTGTGTGTGTGTGTGTGTGTGTGTGTGTGTGTGTGTGTGTGTGTGTGTGTGTGTGTGTGTGTGTGTGTGTGTGTGTGTGTGTGTGTGTGTGTTTTTGTATTACTATACTTGCGAGGACCAAGTATAGTGGAATTTGAAGAAATATACATTGTGAGGACCGTTTTCCTGGTCCTCACAAGACAAATGGTTGTTTTATAGTTTAAAAAAACATTATTAGAGCTACATTTACAATTAGAAAAACATTCAGGTCAGGATTAGACGTTTAGAGGTTAGGTTTAGGGATTGGAAATAGAGTTAAACATGATTTATACTTAGTTGCACGCCAGTGTCATGCGCCGAAAAATAGCCGATCTACAACTGACAACGCGTCGCAACGCGACCCGTTGTCAGCTTGTAGATCTGCTGTTTTTCGGTTTTAGGCTTACCGTTAAAAATGGTAAAATATATATATTTTTAAATGACATTCATAAAATGGCTGTCCTAAAGCGTTTGATGTCCTCACAAGTAGTGATACAAACCTGTGTGTGTGTGTGCGAGTGTGCAAGTGTCTGTGCGCGTGCACTCACTCTCCCTTCACAGTGCTGTGTGTGTGTGTGCACGTGCTCACACAGTATACCATGCAGACATAGAGGGTATGATTACAGTCAAACGGTGCGTGGCTGCTGCCTTCAGACCGCCGTTATTTTAACCACTTGAACCCTAGCGGCCCCGTCCTGTGGGGCCCGACGTTCAGAGGAAACAGCAGATCTACAAAGAATGGTTCTACATCGCCGGGTTACTGTCGGCAGAAAACAGTTGGTTTAGAGCAGGGGTCTTCAACGTTTTCAGGCCAAGGACCCCTAGGCTGAGAGCCAGATAAAGCAGGGACCCCCTTATATATTGTCTAGAATATTTATTTTTTCATAGATTTCATAGGCAGCTTCATAGACTTGTTTCACAGCACTATCACGTTGGATTCATGTTAATGTGTATTATTTCCAGACATTTAACCATGAACTTAAACAATACTTAGTAAACCTGACCTTTCACTCTGTACTTAGCCTGCTCTTTTTCCCCCCTATACTAAACCACTTTGCCGAAAATGGCAGATCTACAAGCGCATGCTTGTAGATCTGCTATTTTTGGCTAAAGTTCTCCTCAGAATAGGGATGCTTGTTTGAAGTGGTTAATGTAAAAATCATACAAAGATTTGGCGGACCCCTGTAGTAACTCTGAGGACCCCCTAGGGGTCCCAGACCTCCTGTTGAAGACCTCTGGTGTAGAGGGGAAAAAAAAGGAGGCGGCGTAGTATATCGTCGCTCTCGAGCAGAAACCTCCATATTATATATATTACATATATTACTTTTTTTTTTTTTTGTAAATTAACGCCCTAGGCCTAGTTGATCACACTACAGCGTCACACAAAAGCATCGAAAATAGCAGATCTACAAGCTCAAAACGCGGCGCGAAGCGCCGCGTTTTGAGCTTGTAGATCTGCTATTTTCGATGCTTTTGAATTTGAATCCTGAAAAGTAACAGTTTTGGGCATAATGAGCTTTTCACCCGATCTCTTCACCGGGAGAAATGGCCGATCTACAAGTTCACGTGGCATCGCTTTGCTACACCTTGTGAGAGCTCATAGATGGTCGATTTTTCGCTGAATGTTGAACCCCCCCCCCCCCCCCCCCCCCCCCCCCCGGACCCTAGGGTTCATGTGGTTTACGTGGGTTCAGACACAGAGCAGAGCAGACACACATACTTCCAGATCCACATAACAGAAAAACCAGGCAGGTCAAAGGTCAAGCCACAGGAGCTAAATGCATTCCCCAACACCGACCCATACTGTACTGTACTGTACTGTACTGTACTGTACTGTACTGTACTGTACTGTACTACTGTACTGTACACAACACTGATCTGCTGTGTCCATGAATGAAATAAGAAGGGGGGTTCCAGGGGGTCCACAGCAAAACGTAGTTAATACAACATCACAACCATTTTAACCACTTTATCCTTTTATACGTTGGCAATTTTTTTTTTATATCGATACTGTTTGGAATTTTTAAAATAATTTTGATTTAGTTTTCTGGGGGTCCCAGGCACAAAACATTTTCAGCCAGATAGGTATTAATGTGGGGGTCGTGTGTATGTGTATATGTATGTATATGTATGTATATATATATATACACAGTTACCTTGTATTCTATACTATAATGTAAATATAAATAATATACATTTGCAAATAAGGCTTGACCATTTGTACCGATGCCTCGTACAGTATATATATATATATTTATATTATGTTGTGCAACGTTGGATTGAATGGGGAATGTTGTTTGGTTTTTCAGCAGATAAAGAAGGTCATTGGGAACATGTTTAGGGTCACGCACCAATAGTGGTGTAACTCTCCCCTCATAGAGGTTCTGACTCAGTGGACCAGGTGTATTTGGGTTTGCTTAAAAAACAATCGTGGTTTTATCTCGACCTCACAATGCACTCCACAATCTGAGGTCACTGAGCGTTTGCCAGCGTTTGCCGGGGAAGGGCACTCTCTGATAAGTGTGTGTGTGTGAGTGTGTGTGTGTGTGTGTGCGTGCGTGCAAAGAGTGCGTTTGCAACAAGGAGTTCTCAAGCACCATCGCCACCTGCGACTTAAAACACAAACGCTCACAGTGTTCTTCTCACAGCAGATCAAAGTGGAGAGACCCATTTAAATAAACCCGACTTGTGCTGTTTTGTCTGCCCTTTAAGAATGTGGGGATTCTTCAAACATTTCACTCAACCATTCCCAACAGAGAGAGGAGGAGGGTGGAGGAGGTGGGATTTAAGTGCAGATCCACATTCCCCTCTCTCTGCTTGTTAACGTTATGATTTGAAGAGGATCAACTGAGCCCTGGCCTGGACCGCGGCCAGCAGAACCCAGTCACATTGGAAATGAAACGGAAATAAAGAGGACGTTTTCCTCTCCCAGCCAGGTTGATCTGTACTGTACCTAAACGTGTTAAAATGGATCATTTATAGACAGTAGCGCCTTTTACCCAACGTGCAGAGGAAACCATATGCAAGGCACCAAACTACCTGATTAACTCATTGACCGCCAATGACGAGATTCTCGTCATGGGGTGTTTTCAGTTGTATTACGATAGAGGGCGCTCTTCCGCAGCCTGTGAATGATGATGATTATGATGATGAAGAAGAGTACACCCAGAAATCACGTGATCACAACAACATGGAGCTTGTTTTGTTTAGTATTATAGGATTTATAAAATATAAATGTTCTTTGCTTTCTATTGCTCTTTGGCAAAAACAAGCCACATTCAACCACCCATAACTGTGGAACGGATTATTGCCCCCCCCCCCCCCCCCCCCCCTCCCTGCAATCCTTTTGATTGATTGATTGATTGATTGATTGGAATGGAAGTACAGTTTACAATACAAGGTGAACTAAAATGGATCGCCTGATGAAAAAGTAAAGAGAATTAAAACATTTGTTTGATTCTACAATTTACAATTACAAACAACATCCGGCTGCTCACAGACTGGAGCCTGCATGGCGTTGAGCTGTAAACGTTATCGTCCGTGTCTCCCACTCGCAGCCAAACCAGCCCGTCTGTCTCTGGCATCGGAGGTCGGCCCAAAAGGAGGAGAGGCCTGTCGCCGGGCAGCGACGCCGACGAAGACGAGGAAGAGGAGCAGGACGACGAGAGCTGGAGGAGGGTGATCGTGGTGACAGAGACGGACGTGGACAAGTGAGTGGGCCTGCATGCGGAGTCACGGTCTATCTGTTTGATCAGGTATTTCGCCCCAAAATGTCCTAAAATCACTACATTTCGCCGCAATGGCTTGTTTCAAATGGGACCTTATTACAGGTGTGTGACTCTGAGAGTGTACAGAGGGAGGAGGGGAAGGGAGCAGAGTGTAGGACCTGTGGAGCGTTGTCCAGGGTGTTTTTAGGGTGTTTTGGGGTGACCTCCCGCATTTCCCGTGCACCACATGCACATTGTTATGTTACATAGGCTATTTTAAAACATTTTTGTACTTTTACTTTTGGTACTTTAAGGACATTTTGATGCCAATAATTCTGTACTTTTACTCAAGTAAATTTAGAATTCCAGACAGTGCAGTATTGATACTTTTACTTAAGTAAAACATTTGAGTGCTTTTTCCACCACTGCCCATAACATATTGGAACGTACAGTACGATCTGTGTTGACAGGAACGGCCCCGGGTCAGGTCAAAGGTCATTCTTCCAGTTATTTATTTTTATACTTTCTTTTTAGCTGACTTGTTGTGTCAACCCTTTGAACTGCTTCACTAAAAATAGGCAAAACACACTTAGTGCAGTTACTGGAATTGGGGAGGGAGATGTGTTGGTGAGAGGGAGGGAGGGAGAGAGAGAGAGGGAGAGGGAGGTAGAGGGAGAGAAAGGACATGAGGAGTTGAGAGTACAGTTGAAGTGGAATGTCTGTTTTTTCCCGCTCACTGAAGCACTTGAACTTTTGGCCCTGCCATGATTTAAAAGATTCTGCTCATCTTCAGAGAGAGAGAGAGAGAGAGAGAGAGAGAGAGAGAGAGGTGTTGAAGGAAGAGGAAAAAGGAAACACACTCTCTCCAACCAGTGTTCTTCGGGGGGGTCACGTGACCTCGCCGCACGCCGCTGCCTGCACGCTCTCCGAGGCCTGGCTGGGGTCAAAGGTCCCGAGAGTGTTAAGCCAAGGAGTGAGCGGAGAGTGTTCTGTGTCTCTGTACGGTCCAACAGGAGAGTGTTCTGTGTGTCTGTACGGTCCAACAGGAGAGTGTTCTGTGTCTCTGTACGGTCCAACAGGACAGTGTTCTGTGTCTCTGTACGGTCCAACAGGAGAGTGTTCTGTCTCTCTGTACGGTCCAACAGGAGAGTGTTCTGTGTCTCTGTACGGTCCAACAGGACAGTGTTCTGTGTCTCTGTACCAGTGGCGTGCACAGACATTTTGAGGGGCAGGTGCTCAAGTAAATTATACTTTTTTGTGTTTACTTGGTCTGCTCTTTTTTTCCCTCTACACCTATACCTCTTTGCCAAAAATAGCCGATCTACAAGCCCACAACGCCTCGCAGCGCGAGGCGTTGGGCTTGTAGATCTGCTATTTTTGTCTAAAGTTCTCCTCAGAAAAGGGATGCTAGGTTTCGAGTGGTTATGGTAAAAAGAAAAATCATATCACATAGAAGATTTGGCGGACCCCCTGTAGTAACTCTGAGGACCCCCTAGGGGTCCCGGACCCCCTGTTGAAGACCCCTGCTGTAAAAAAAAAACTGGGAAAGTTAAAAAGGGCACTTCTGGTCAAGAGGGCAAAGGGCAGGTGCTCCAGCACCACCTAGAGTCTATCTGTGCACGTCCCTGCTCTGTACGGTCCAGATGGGTGTCAGAGGGTTGCTCTGTGAGGAATGGAATGGAGCCTGCTGCTATTATGTAGATTTGTATTTTGTTCTGTACTTTTTTTCCACCCTGCTCTGATTCTATCTCTATTATTCTTACCTTTTCCTGAGAATATATATCTATGTATTGTCTTTTAACCACTGCACAAAACCAAGTTCGGAAAGGAAAATAAAGTAGTTTGAATTTAATTGAATTGAGAATGAAAACATATATAATTTCACCCTCTTCTTTACATGTGTAAACCTATGACGTGACGTCTGTTTCTCTTTCATGTTTGGTTTAGAGCAGTGGTTTTCAACCAGTGGTCCGGGGACCACCAGTGGTCCTTGAGAGGGTTCCAGGGGGTCCCCAGCCAAATTAATAGTTAGAAACCAAATTGACCCTTATATGTCTGTAACTCTGAGAGTGTACAAATGGAACCAAATGGACCCGTTAGGGTCCATTTGGTTCCATTTGTACACTCTCAGAGTTACATGAACACTGATGATGGTGATACAGTGTAGATTGGGACCCCAAAGTCCCTGGCATATCTTTTCAAATGGGGGTCCCTGGGCTAATACTTGTCAATTTGGGGGTCCTTGATGCGAAAAAGGTTGAAAACCACTGGTTTAGAGAAAGGCACAGAGAGACACTTTTAATTACCCTTCTCAAGCTCACAACACGTCATGATGCGAAGCTCTGTGAGCCTGCTCTGTGGATCTGATAGTTTCACTATTTCAGTCAGATATGAATACATTGAGAACATTTTATTCATCAAATGTAAATACAAGTGTGAATATCATATTTGATCTTGGCATTTAAGGCTCTGCTGACCATTTAAGAGCAGGGAGATATACATATATATCTCCCTGTCTCTATATATATATCTCCCTGTCTCTATTCTGTCTCTCTCGATCTCTCCCGCTGTCTCTGTCTGTCTGACGCTCTTTCTGTCTCTCTCGGTCTCTCCCTCTCTCTCTCTCTGTCTGTCTGTCTGTCTCTTTCTGTCTCTCTCGATCTCTCCCTCTCTCTCTGTCTGTCTGTCTGTCTGTCTCTTTCTGTCTATCTTTCTGTCTCTCTCAATCTCTCCCTCTCTCTCTGTCTGTCTGTCTGTCTCTTTCTGTCTATCTTTCTGTCTCTCTCGATCTCTCCCTCTCTCTCTGTCTGTCTGTCTGTCTGTCTCTTTCTGTCTCTCTTTCTGTCTCTCTTTCTGTCTCTCTCAATCTCTCCCTCTCTCTCTCTGTCTGTCTGTCTCTTTTTCTGTCTCTCTCAATCTCTCCCTCTCTCTCTCTGTCTGTCTGTCTGTCTCTTTCTGTCTCTCTTTCTGTCTCTCTCGATCTCTCCCTTTCTCTCTGTTTATCTGTCTCTTTCTCTGTCTCTCTCTCTCTCTCTCTCTCTCTCTCTCTCTCTCTCTCTCGCATTACACATACACACACTTCTCATTCAGGTTTTCAGCCTTGCACACACACACACACACACACACACACACACACACACACACACACACACACACACACACACACACACACACACACACACACACACACACACACACACACACACACACACACACACACACACACAGGCGGTCCAGTCACGCGGTGTTTAACAGAGGGTTTATCAGTCCAGTGTTACTTATCAGCTGCAGCACTGAAGGTTAATATACCAGTATAATTTATATAAGATTGGAGAGCAGGGAGAGGCCGATAATTCTCTCAGAAACACCTTGCTTTGTTACAATCACGCCATTCCACACAGTACAGACATGCCAGCCGCTCGCCCACACACACACGCACACACACACACACACACACACACACACACACACACACACACACACACACACACACACACACACACACACACATACGTATATTGACTCAATTACTGTAAAATTATTAGGATTTTTTGCTTTACTGGAGTATATCCAGTTTTCAGTACTTTTACTTCTACTCCACTACATCTCAGAGGCAAATATTGTACTTTTTACTCCACTACGATTATATGAAAACTTTAGTTACTAGTTACTTTGTAGATTTCGATTATTATTACAAAACATACATTACCCACTTCAGCCCTATATACATTTCGGCCATTTGAAAATAGCAGATCTACAAGCTCACAATGCGTCGCAATGCGACGCATTGTGAGTTTGCAGATCCGCTATTTACTAAGTTTTTATTTTATTTTATACATTTGAAAACGTGCAAAATTAGACATTCTGCATAATGAGTACTTTCTACTTTTGGTACTTTAAGTACATTTTGATGCCAATACTTTAGTACTTTTACTCAAGTTAATTTTGAATTCCAGTCTTTTACTTGTAACAGAGTATTTCTACATTGCAATATTGCTACTTTTTCTTAACTAAAAGAAATTGAGTACTTTTTCCACCATTGCTCAGTATATTTTTTTCTGAAATTCTACTATACCTGTTGGCCCTCACAAATATAGCAATACACACACACACACACACACACGCACACGCACACGCACACGGAGGAAGGGAGTGTGAAGGAGGTCTTGTGGAGGAGAAGTTAGCGGAGGGGAAGAATGTGTAATTTGTCTGGAGGTGGTTGCAGCGTGTGGCAGCGGGCCATCGGCCTCTCACTGCTGGAATGCCTCTGTTACACTAGACGCTTAAAACATGCACACTCACACACACACACACACACACACACACACACACACACACACACACACACACAGGTTTATATGACTATACTTATGAGGACATCAACCCTTTAGGACAGCCATTTTATGAATGCCATTTAAAAATATATATATTTTGACATTTTTAACCGTAAGCCTAAAGCCGGAAAATAGCTGATCTACAAGCCCACAACGCGTCGCGCTGCGACGCGTTGTGAGCTTATAGATCAGCTATTTTCCGGTGCATGACAGTGCGCGCGCAACTAAGTATGAATCATGTTTAACGCTAATTCCAATCCCTAAACCTAACCTCTAAATGTCTAATCCTAACCTGAATGTTTTTCTGATTGTAAACGTATTTCGAAAAATCGTTTTTTTTAACTATAAAACAACCATTTGTCTTGTGAGGACCAGGAAAACGGTCCTCACAATGTAGATTTCTTCAAATTCTTCTATACTTTGTCCTTGCAAATATAGTAATACAAACACACACACACACACACACACACACACACACACACACACACACACACACACACACACACACACACACACACACACACAGATTTATATTACTATACTTGCGCATCAACATTTTTGTACGGCATTGAACATGGCTGATAACAGCCGAACAGCACCCAGAAAATAGCACAGTGATGCATTGTGAGCTTGTAGATCGCCTATTATTTGATGTGTGTGATATGGAAAATATGGAAAACTCTATAATCCCAACCCCTATAAACCTAACCTCTAAATGCCTAATTCCTTTTAAGTATTTAGCCAATTATTTGTTACCCCTTTTTCTCCCCAATTTAGTCGTCATGCTAATGGATTCTTCTCCACACACATTTCTGTGTCGTCACTGCTGTCGTATCCCACTGACTCACCTGCCAGTGAGGAGCCCCCACCAGGAGGACGTAGAGCCTTCGTCCTACTCCTCCCGCCCAACACTCCCTGCTGACAGGTGCCCTTCCCCCCCAGCCTGTAGGAGTACGTTTAATGACCATTATCACCCTCCTCCCCGCCCGGCTTCCCTCCCCCGAACACGGGCCAATTGTGTTCGTGTAGAGTCTACACTGTAGACCAGGGGTCTTCAACATTTTCAGGCCAAGGACCCCCTAGCTGAGAGAGAGATGAAACAGGGAGGGACCCCCTCTATATTGTATAAAATTGTATTTCAGATAAACTTTTGCTGCTCTTTTTTCCCTCTACACCTATAACTCTTTGCCAAAAATAGCAGATCTACAGCTGCGAGGCGTTGTGAGCTTGTAGATCTGCTATTTTTGGCTAAAGTTCTCCTCAGAAAAGGGATTCTAGGGTTGAAGTGGTTAATGTTAAAACAAATAATCATCTCACACAAAGATTTGGGGGACCCCCTGTAGTAACTCTGAGGACCCCCTAGGGGTCCCGGACCTCCCTCTTGAAGACCCATGCTGTAGACGCTTGACAAAGCCGGATGCACCACGGTGGACTCGAACCCACAACCTCTGTGGTGACTTGATCTACAAGCTCACAACGTGTCGCGCTGCGACACGTTGTGAGCTTGTAGATCGGCTATTTTCCGGTGTTTGACATCGCCACACAACTAAGTATAACATAGGGGAAAATCTAACCCCAACCCTCTAAACCTAACCTCTAAAGGTCTAATCCTAAACCTAACCTCTAAAGGTCTAATCCTAAACCTAACCTCTAAAGGTCTAATCCTAAACCTAACCTCTAAAGGTCTAATCCTAAACCTAACCTCTAAAGGTCTAATCCTAAACCTAACCTCTAAAGGTCTAATCCTAAACCTAACCTCTAAAGGTCTAATCCTAAACCTAACCTCTAAAGGTCTAATCCTAAACCTAACCTCTAAAGGTCTAATCCTAAACCTAACCTCTAAAGGTCTAATCCTAAACCTAACCTCTAAAGGTCTAATCCTAAACCTAACCTCTAAAGGTCTAATCCTAAACCTAACCTCTAAAGGTCTAATCCTAAACCTAACCTCTAAAGGTCTAATCCTAAACCTAACCTCTAAAGGTCTAATCCTAAACCTAACCTCAACCGGAATCTTTTTCTAATTGTAAACGTATCTCTAAAAATCTTTTTTTCAACCATAAAATAAAAAATTCTCTTGTGAGGACCAAGAAAGTTTCTCCTATTCTACCATACGTGTGGGGACGTTTGGTCCTCACAAAATATAGTAATACACACACACACACACACACACACACACACACACACACACACACACACACACACACACACACACGAGCGCGCGCGTTCTGTTCTCTACATGTTTCATTGATACAGTGAGAGCTGTGAGCTGCACTGAGCTGGCTGAAGTGTGCGTTATGCCATGCAGTGTTTGTGTGGAAATTGTTAAAACACATTATAGGTCATTACTTTTTTATGGTGTTTTTTATTTCTGTAACTAATACAATGGAAAAGGGCAAAGGGAGACTCTGGACATGCAGGCTCTGTAATAAAATAAAATAAAAAGATTGTATTGTGTTATAAAACCGGTGGTTGTTAACTTAAAAAAGATATTCCACACTCTTTAATAGAGCGATGGCCTCCTTCGCTTTTTCCATGAGATACAGTATAAGTAAAATGACATATACACACATACTGTATGCTCTCTCTCTCTCTCTTTTGATACTATTGTATTGTAGTATTATAGTATTGTAATATTGTAGTTCTTACTCCACTATTTGAGCACTTTACTTTGCAGATTTAGTTCATTAATACACATCATAAATCAGGTGTATTATTAAAAGTTAATCTACCCAGCAGCACATAAAACAGTGTTTCAAATCAGCCCCGCCTTTAAGCAGCTGCAACATTAAATAAAAGTGATGAAGACATCAGCGCATTACTACTGACTGGAAAGGTGCGCTCCGCAGAGCGCAGATCTACAGCCGTTGCTTTTAAAACAAGCTTGTAAACTAGCTGTGATTTTACTTGATTCAGTGCTTGGTGTGTGTGTGTGTGTGTGTGTGTGTGTGTGTGTGTGTGTGTGTGTGTGTGTGTGTGTGTGTGTGTGTGTGTGTGTGTGTGTGTGTGTGCGTGTGCGTGCGTGTATGTGTGTGTGCGTGTGCGTTTGCACACAAACCGACACACGCATAGTTCCTGGAAACTATTACTTTACTACTGCGGCTTGTATTTCATTATTACTTCCTGCTCGCATCCACGTCAACCCCCTCCATCTTCCACAAAACAAAAATGCTCCTTTCTTTCCTCAGATGTAAATGGAGGTTGTGTGTGTGTGTGTGTGTGTGTGTGTGTGTGTGTGTGTGTGTGTGTGTGTGTGTGTGTGTGTGTGTGTGCTGGTGTAATCAGAGAGTACAGTACATGCACATGTAGGCCTATACAGTACAGCATGAATGGACACTGTGTTTGGATATCAGAGAGAATCTATGAGATGGTGCGGTGGTCTGCATCGTACTGTAGTGTATACTGTACATCTATACGGTCATCATCAAGATGTATACTGTTGCTGTTGGACAGAAATACCCTCCTTGCCCAGTCCTGGGTAGGAGGAGGAGCCAGAGACTGGGCACCTGTCTAATGGACACACCTGAACTGAGATTGGTAATTGATTAGCACACACCTGCACTGACGACAGAGGACCTTTGAAGGCAGACAGAGTCATGGTATGTTAGAGAGACATGCTGGACTGTTGTTTGTTCCTTATAGTTTCCCCAGTTCTGTCAGGACAACTCATAGATAGATAAAGACAACTCATGAAGGATAGGATATATTTATTGATTTTAAAATGAGCATTATATTTATTATGGTTTGGCGATGAATTGGATCTGCTTTTAGGTACTCTGATAAGTCAACATGGGGACATTGACACAGGCTTGCATTGGATGCTTACGTATGAAGTGCATATTGTCTCTGTCGGGTGTAAACCTCACATGTCTCAAACTGTTACTTTGCAGGATTCAAATCGTGCTGTGTTTCAAGCTTGTAGATCTGCTACTTTTGATGCTTTTGTGTGATGCTGTGATGATCTAGTTGGGCGTTAATTTACGAAAAAAAAACACCAAAAGTTAGAATATGGAGATAAGAGGTTTCTGCACGACAGCAACGAAATGTGAGCTGACTGTGCCCTTATGTTTGTGTTGTAGGATGGACGCTGTGCTTGACTGCAAAGTGTGTGTGTGTGTGTGTGTGTGTGTGTGTGTGTGTGTGTGTGTGTGTGTGTGTGTGTGTGTGTGTGTGTGTGTGTGTGTGTGTCAGATGGGATGTGGAACGTCTGAAGGAATCCACACACACACACACACACACACACACACACACACACACACACACACACACACACACACACACACACCGGGTGGGACGGCTGCTGTGTGGATGACGAAGCAGAGAGCTGCTGCGTCAGTGTGTATTGTCCAGTGTCTCCACACACACACACACACACACACACACACACACACACACACACACACACACACACACACACACACACACACACACACACACACACACACACACAGGGCAGAGGAGGTTGTTTTATGTACTGGTCACAAAGGACCATCTCATTAAAACCTGTGTGTGTGTGTGTGTGTGTGTGTGTGTGTGTGTGTGTGTGTGTGTCAGAGTTTGAGATGATGATTATTCTCATATAGTCAGCACAACTGGGCACACGCATGTGCTCTCACACACACACACACGCATGCACGTACACACGCGCACACACAGCATGTACTGTATATGCAGCCATCGAGTTTACCCACTTGAATGTGTTTCCACACACGCACACACACACACACACACACACACACACACACACACACACACACACACACACACACACACACACACACACACACACACACACACACACACACACACACACTCTGAGTCAGCAGAAATGGGAGCTTGGTGCCACTGCTGATGAACCTGAGTGTTATTCTTCAATTAAAGCTGACAGTATGGAGGACAGGGCACCGCTCACCTTACTCAAACTTTTTTTTTTGTGTCAAGGACCCCCAAACTGATATATATATTTGGCCGCGGACCCCCCCCCCCCCCCCCCCATCTGAAAACTTTTGTGCCAGGGACCATAGGGGGCCGTGGTCAAATACACCTTAATTCCGGGGTCTTTGACATGAAAACGTTGGAGAACCACTGCCTTAAACCAGGGAGGGACAATAAGGTCACATTATGCTGTTCATACTGTACGTGTCAGAGAACATTTGTTAAACCATTCAGAATGACATATATTTTCGATATTTTTCTAAAACTTTCAAAAAGTAGCAGATATACATGCTAACTACTTTAGCTGGTGGACCCCCTGGAACCCCCGCCCCTCCCCCCTCCCCCCCCCAATGACACCTGGGGGGTCATTGGGACCAGGACCCCATCACGTTTAGAACCAATGCCTTTACAACAGTGGTTCTCAACCAGTGGTCCGGGGACCACCAGTGGTCCTTGAGTTTTTTTTTCCAGGGGATCCCCAGCTAAATTAATAGTTTGGAACCAAAGTGACCCTTATGTGTCTGTAACTCTGAGAGTGTACAAATGGAACCAAATGGACCCGTTAGGGTCCATTTGGTTCCATTTGTACACTCTCAGAGTTAAATGAACACTGATGATGATGATACTGTGTAGATTGGGACCCCCAAGAAATCAAAATGGTTGAGTCCCTGGCATATCTTTTCGAATGGGGGTCGGTGGGATAATATGTGTCATTTTGGGGGTCCTTGACGCAGAAAAGGTTGACAAATCCTCCTTCTTATCTTATTGTGGTGTAATGGTGATTATTTTTTTTGGGCACGTTTTTTTGGGGCATGGTACGTGCACCGTAACGTGCCGTACCTGCGCGTGAACAAAATACTGCCCACATGCCGTGGTGTCCTGTTCAGCGACCAAAACACCACCGCTTTACAAGGCCCCAAAAAGTCTCGCTTTGTTTCCGCGTTGTTTTTCTTTGTCTCTTTTGTCTTGCCATGTGGCTTCCTTAATTCTTCCATTTACAGTACATGTACTATGTACAGTAACAGTACAGTAGAGGTACAGTACTGAGAGCATAGACTCACACAGTGAGCGGGGTGAGCGGGGGCGTATTATTACGTCAGCCACATACCTGCCTTACCCTGCCATGTTTTCTGTCACTACATTCCCATCCGTCGCCTCTGTTTACTCGCTGTCAGTCAGTCTGTCAGTTTCAGCTGCACTGCATGCTGGGCCAGAAACCTATGTTTCTATATCAGTGGTGCTCAAACGTTTTCATGTCAAGGACCCCCAAAATGATATGTATTTGGCCGTGGACCCCCATCTCAAAATATGTTGTTCCAGGGACCCCCCAGAAGCAAAGATTTGAGTTAAAAATGTTCGCTTTAAAAGAACATAAATATATTAATTTGCACACATTTTCTTGATTTTTCAAAAATAGCAGATCTACAAGCTCGTAGCGCGGCACTCGGTGCCGTGCTATGAGCTTGTAGATCTGCTATTTTTGAATAGCCAAAGTATAAAATTATGCTTTTTAGCTCAAATCAAAAAATTACACAGATGCGTCCCAGGTCTTAATGGGTTAAAGGACCACTTCACCCATTCTCAACCTATCTTCAAATAATTGGTCCTCACTAATGGTCATTATGATATGGTACAATTATTTTCCTACTCAGTCTGAGTCTCAGAGGAGGGCTGTGGACAGTTCAGAAACCTGCCTACCAGCAGTGTCATCATAAATGGGGAATCTAAGCTAATAGAAACTGCAGTCTTTCTGTTCCTGGAGAGTTAGCATGATGCTATAATGGAAGCCATTGTTCTCGCCTTAATAACAAAAATACAAGTACAACATGTTTATTGAAAAAAGAAAGAAAAACCTGCCTAACAATGATGTTACTGCTATTTGTATTCTTACAAAACATACATTTAACATGCAATAAAGCCCTATGTTTTACTTCGGCTATATATAGGCCTATAAAAAAAAAGGGAAATAGGATATTCTGCATAATGAATGAGACATTTGGTACTTTAACTACATCTTAATGCCAATACTTGTGTACATTTATTTAAGCAACATTTTGAATAGAACATATGTGTACATTGTGGTATTGCTACTTTTACTTATTGTAAAAACAAAATAAATCTGAGTAGTTCTTCCACCAAGGCAGATATGTCCTCTATATGCATGCAGTAACCGAATAAGTCAGCAGAGGGCGTCGTGGACACGCGGAGGTTGAAAACAGAGGGTTGGAGAGTGAATCATTCTGCAGGGCTCTGCGTGCAGCCACAAGAAACATGTTTTATGTGTGTTTGTTTGTTTATTTTCTTAATTATTTGAGGCATTTGAATTCAATTCAATGCCTTAAATAAACCTATTAGCCAATCGTATAAACCTCGACATATATCTATGCCATTTCAACTACAGGTGTAAAAGTGACATTATAAATTATAATAGACTATACTGCCATTCATGAAAAGGAACAGCAATGAACAGCTTTCACTTGAGCTCATTCATTCATATTCTGGAAACATGGAGACAAAATGAGTGTAATGACACGTTTATTTACATAGTGACAATTTGACAGACAATTTACAACTGAACACACACACACACACACACACACACACACACACACACACACACACACACACACACACACACACACACACACACACACACACACACACACACACACACACACACACACACACACACACACACACACACAGCCAGTGTGGCACGAGTCAGTCGACGCCGTTGTCAAGGAAAGTCGCCCGACACAGTGCGTGCGCGTGTTTGTGTCGTTGTCATGGAAAGTAGCGCGTCGGCCGCAATGACGGACACGCATCACGTGACATGATGTCCAGTGTGGAGGGAGAGGGACGTTCTGGGACGCACGAACACACACACACACACACGCACACACACACACACACACACACACACACACACACACACACACACACACACACACACACACACACACACACACACACACACACACACACACACACACACACACACACACACACACACACACACACACACACACACCTGTCCATGCTGTCCATGGGCTACGTGTCTCAGACCGGGGACTGTTTAACAGCACTGTCATAGATCGTGCTTCTCACACATTAAGGAGTCGGGACTCGGGACCCCCACATGTAGGCTATATATGTATGGCCACGGACCCCCATCTTTAAATGTTTTGTGGCAGGAACCCACAGAGGAGAAGATTTGTGTTAAAAAAAAAAGAATAGCCTCAGCCGATGCACAATAATGTATAGACTTATGGTCTCCGCCAGGCCGAAAGGCATGGCCGAGAGTTTTGCACCCTGTCTGTCTGTCTGTCTGTCTGTCTGTCTGTCTGTCTGTCTGTCTGTCTGTCTGTCTGTGCGCGTGCTCTGTCTGTCTGTCTGTCTGTCTGTCTGTCTGTCTGCCTGCCTGCCTGCCTGCCTGCCTGTCTGTCTGTCTGTCTGTCTGTCTGTCTGTCTGTCTGTCTCTCTGTCTGTCTGTCTGTCTGTCTGTCTGTCTGTCTATCACTCACTCACTCTGTGCGCCACAGCACGCGCACAGAGTGACTAGCCTCCAACACAGAGAGGACACACCTACCTAAATGAACCACCAATCACCGCGTCTCCCAGAGCGGGGCTTCCGACGCCCGTCAGTCCAGCGGGTCCAGTGTGAACAGACCTGAGCCGAGCCGGACCGTTCTGTGATAACTAACTAACTAACGGACAGAAGGGACAGACACACACATAGTAGTTAGTAAAGTAGCCTATAAGTAAGTGCGCAGCGAGGAAAAAGGACGCGCCGCAGGAACAATAAAAAGGTTTCTCCCCTTTTTGACGGATATTAAAACACAACCGCAAGAACGTTGATCTCTGGCACGGATTCAAGCCGCACGTTATAGGAGTATATTAATAATAAGTTTTATTATATTCCTCTCTAATGGACAGGCTGTTGGAGACGGTCTTCGGCGCACCAGCTCTCACCACCATGGCATTACTGTGTATGTGATGTGGATTGCTGCTATCGCCGGTCCAGAACTGCAGAACAATGTGAGAAGGTTCGCGTGTTGTTGGATTCTGCTGTTTCTGGATATCCTCAAAGTCATCGGCAACAGTTGAAAGGATTTAAATAAAGAAGAAGAAGTTTATAAGGATCATTTATAAAGGATTATATCTTCTGAAAATCATCGGCATCAACAGTTTTGAAAAAGGATTAAATAAAAGAAGTTATTATGCGCAAAGGATGTGTCGTCGCTCAGGTGGCTCTCCAGCCCCGGGACCAACATGGATCTAGATCTGCCTTTACGACCCGCACCGCGTTTAGACAACTTCTACTTCTAGCTCCACCACTTTGTTATTGTTGTTGTTGGTTATAAACTACCATACAGGGTCCTGTTTGTGGAAGAAAATCAGCCACATTATTGTTGTTTTTATTATTATTTTAAAAAGCCTGTTTGGATTTCTAAACCTCATCTGGATTTGGGTGGATTTTCAATCATGAACTTTATTGACAGTTTGACACTATTGTTTTTGACGCTGTCAGCTGTCAAGGTGAGTGAAGTGTCCTCTCCGCCAGGCCGAAGTGGAAAGATCGAGGTCGGTTCTTCTCTCTCTATTTGCGAAATATTATATATTATATGGTTCCAACAGTCATTCATGTGTGTAGTTAGTAGGTTGTCCTTGTCGCTCCCCTGCCTAGGCTAGGGGTCACTGCTCACGGTTTAAAACAAGCAGAGCTTTTAAAACAGCCATTATTACGCAAAGCTCAGGCACTCACCGTGGTGGGAGGTGCGTGTTTTTTTTAGGGTTTGCATGGGTGGCATTATCTGACATGTGTCATGTTTTGGCCGAATGTTGTGAAGAGTGTCTTTTGGCTGGCTGGCTGGCTGACTGACTGACTGACTGATTATTAGCCTACTGACTGACTGACTGACTGACTGACTGACTCTGACTGACTGACTGACTGACTGACTCTGACTGACTGATTACTGACTGACTGATTACTGACTGACTCTGACTGACTGATTACTGACTGACTGACTGACTGATTACTGACTGACTGACTGACTGACTGACTGACTGCTGTGAAGCACCTTGGAGATATTATTAACGCTTTAAAGGCGCAGCGAAGACTTTGTGCGTCAGAGGGGAATACCAAAAACGCTCGCCCCAAAACACAGTCGCCCCGGGGCAAACTATGTCGAACCCTAAACTTATTTCCTAACCTTAACCTCAGTAAAACTATATCTAAACCTAGCCTTATTCCTAACCTTAGCCTTAGTAAAAAACTATGTCTAAACCTAACCTTATTCCCAACCTTAACCCCAGTAAAACTATGTCTAAACCTAGCCTTATTCCTAACCTTAACCTCAGTAAAACTATGTCTAAACCTAACCTTATTCCTAACCTTAACCTCAGTAAAACTATGTCTAAACCTAACCTTATTCACCTAACCTTATTCCTAACCTTAACCTCAGTAAAACTATGTCTAACCTAACCTTATTCCTAACCTTAGCCTCAGTAAAACTATGCCTAAACCTAACCTTATTCCTAACCTTAACCTCAGTAAAACTATGCCTAAACCTAACCTTATTCCTAACCTTAACCTCAGTAAAACTATGTCTAAACCTAACCTTATTCCTAATCTTAACCTCAGTAAAACTATGTCTAAACCTAACCTTATTCCTAACCTTAACCTCAGTAAAACTATGTCTAACCTAACCTTATTCCTAACCTTAGCCTCTGTAAAACTATGCCTAAACCTAGCCTTATTCCTAACCTTATAGCCTCAGTAAAACCACGGAAAAAAAGTTGGGGGTGCGTGTGTTTTGGGGCGAGACTTCCGCTTACCATGTGAACAGGTTGACTCTATGCCACCACGGTGCTTCTGACTGACGCTTCGGTCAAGACCGTCAGGTCACTGTGTTACTACCGTCCGACCACAAACCTCTGATCTCCATAGGCTATAGGAACCTTTCCCCGAGGGAGAGGTTGTAAATGGGGCTACACACACACACAAGTATCATAACCAGAAGAGCTTGTAGATCTGCTACTTTTGATGCTTTTGAATTTGAATCCTGAAAAGTAGCAGTTTTTGGACATGTGAGGTTTCCACCTGCCAGAGACGATATTATGAAACTATTCATATTATCATTATAGCTGCATCATGTCCTTTATGAAGAAGAATCAATCTAACAGAGTAAAGAGACATTGATGTCTGAATAACAACGAGCAGAACAGAACAGCGTTTTCTCTCCGTCTATATTTAATCATTAATCAAAATCAATGTTGTTTCCATGGAGGCTTTGAGCAAAGGTTTCAGAGAGAGAGAGGGAGGGAGAGAGAGAGGGAGAGAGAGAAAGGGAAAGAGAGAGAGACACAGACAGACAGACAGACAGACAGACAGACAGATTAAGAGAGACAGACAGACAGACAGACAGACACACACACACACACACACACACACACACACACACACACACACACACACACACACACACACACACACACACACACACACACACACACACACACACACACACACACACACACACACACACACACACACACAGAGAGAGAGAGTCTTTGGGTGTAAAACCTACTCTTGTGTACAACAGTGGTTGTGTTTGTGTCTGATTTGTGTGTGTCTCTCTCTCTCTCTCTCTCTCTCTCCTGTGTGTTTGAAGTGTTCTTGGTGTTTCTATAAAACCACCTCTCACGCCACTAAAGGGGAGGAGACTCACTGCTGCCTTGTTCAATGAATTGGATTGTTTTATTTATTTTTTAATGGGATGAGAAACGTCATCATTTACACAGCCTGTGTGTGTGTGTGTGTGTGTGTGTGTGTGTGTGTGTGTGTGTGTGTGTGTGTGTGTGTGTGTGTGTGTGTGTGTGTGTGTGTGTGTGTGTGTGTGTGTGTGTGTGTGTGTGTGTGTGTGTGTGTGTGTGTGTGAGAATGACAGAAAATGAGAGAGAGAGAGAATGACACAATGAGAGAGAGAGAGAAAGAGAGAGATATAGAGAGAGAGATTGGGGCAGACAGACATGAAAAGAGAGATAGGGTAGTACTAGTAGGCTATATTGGAAACGTACCATAAATCCATTGTGGTTGCCCCCCCCCACCTTGTTAATGCCAATAACAATTAGAGTGTTTATGAATCAACCAGAGACCATGATCATCATCAGAGATGATGAGTGGCATTATCTTCTCTTCTCTACTTTGAGAGTGTACAACCATCGTTGCCAGGTCTGCTTTTTATAATTTATAAGCGACTTTTGGCTTGTTTTTCTATAAAGATGCTTGTAAATATTGGTAGTTGCGGGTTGTGGTTTTTGTTGGACTTTTCAAGTAGTTGCTTATTTGGGCTTGTTTCCTAATTTAGTTTAAACAAGGGGTTCTCAAAAACGTTCATGTCAAGGACCCCCAAATTAATATGTAGGCCATTTGTCCACGCACCCCACCATCTAAACATATTTTTTGTGCCAGCTACAGTAGGGACACGATTACCCCGTACCAGATTTGTGTTATTAAAATGTTGCAAATTATTTTCAAAATATGTCACTTTTTTCGACATTTGTTTTTGAAAATAGCAGATCCACAAGCTCACAATCAGTGTGAGCTTGTAGATCTGCATATGGGTTTAAAGTGTTCCTGTGGCTTGTTTTCATAGACCTGGTTGCTTATTTCTCTCGCAAAATCTGTGTACAACACATTGTGACTGTGCAGACAGAGAGCTTGAGAACCACTGGTGTAGCTACAACACAGAGAGTTAACACTCTAACCTGTGTTTCCTTGTGTTAGTGTAGCTAGAACACAGAGAGTTAACATTGTAACCTGTGTTTCCTTGTGTTAGTGTAGCTAGAACACAGAGAGTTAACATTGTAACCTGTGTTTCCTTGTGTTAGTGTAGCTACAACACAGAGAGTTAACATTGTAACCTGTGTGTCCTTGTGTTAGTGTAGCTACAACACAGAGAGTTAACATTGTAACCTGTGTTTCCTTGTGTTAGTGTAGCTACAACACAGAGAGTTAACATTCTAACCTGTGTGTCCTTGTGTTAGTGTAGCTACAACACAGAGAGTTAACATTCTAACCTGTGTTTCCTTGTGTTAGTGTAGCTAGAACACAGAGAGTTAACATTCTAACCTGTGTGTCCTTGTGTTAGTGTAGCTACAACACACAGAGTTAACACTCAGAGAGTTAACATTCTAACGTGTGCTTCCTTCACAGAGTGCTCACATACCACAGAGGGAGTATGGAAGAGGACCTCACGACGGTAGGTTTTCACGCGCACACACGCATGCACGCACGCACGCACAGACAGACTCACAGACAGACAGACAGACAGACAGACAGACAGACAGACTCACAGACAGACTCACAGACAGACAGACTCACAGACAGACAGACAGACAGACTCACAGACAGACTCACAGACAGACTCACAGACAGACAGACTCACAGACAGACTCACAGACAGACAGACTCACAGACAGACAGACAGACAGACAGACAGACTCACAGACAGACTCACAGACAGACAGACTCACAGACAGACTCACAGACAGACTCACAGACAGACAGACAGACTCACAGACAGACAGACAGACAGACAGACAGACAGACAGACAGAATCACAGACAGACTCACAGACAGACAGACAGACAGACAGACAGACAGACAGACAGACAGACAGACAGACAGACAGACAGACAGACAGACTCACAGACAGACTCACAGACAGACTCACAGACAGACAGACAGACAGACTCACAATCAGACAGACAGACAGACAGACATACAGACAGACAGACAGACTCACAGACAGACAGACAGACAGACTCACAGACAGACTCACAGACAGACTCACAGACAGACAGACAGACAGACAGACAGACAGACAGACAGACAGACAGACAGACAGACAGACAGACAGACAGACAGACAGACAGACAGACAGACTCACAGACAGACAGACAGACAGACAGACAGACAGACTCACAGACAGACAGACAGACAGACAGACAGACAGACAGACAGTACAGGACAACCGTGGGAAAACATTGTATCCATCTGGTCTCCCCTGGCAACCTGCCAACTACAAACTACTGAAGGGATTTCTCTGCATGTTCACCTTGACAGTTTGTCATGGTAGCCTTGTCGCCGCCTGGTGGACGGAAAGTGTAGTTCACGTTTTCCTTCTCGTTTCTTTCCCCACAAAAAGAGAGGGATCACCCAGAGCTTAAATAAATCAACCCGTTTGATTCTCCGCAGCATTCCACCATCCAGTGGGGGACATGCTAAGGCCACACCAACGCAACTCCTTGCAACGTGCAACTACTTGCAACCATTATCCCCAATGGCAAGGAGTTGCATTGTTGTGGACCAGTGTTCATTTTGACAGAACTCTTTGATTTAGTTGTAGTCATAGTCTTTTGCATAAAATTCCATTTAGTTTTAGTCATATTTTAGTCATCTGAAATGTTTTAGTTTTTGTCTGGTTTTAGTCGACTAAATATCGTAAGATTTCAGTCAATTAAATCTACAGTTGATTTAGTCGACTAAAATGTATGTTGGCGGTGCCTTGATGGCGTCGTAATGGCTGATTTTACACTCGGTTGCATGCTGAAAATAGCTGATCTACAAGCTCACAACGCGTCGCAGCGCGACGCGTTGTGAGCTTGTAGATCTGCTATTTTCAGAACGCAACACCCGAGCGCAACCAACCATAGAATGACTTGTCTTTTAGTTCTACTGGATCTCTTCTCCACTAGATCCCTCACTGACATTTTAGTCTAGTTTTTATTTGTTGACGAAATTGTCAATATATTTAGACTTAGTTTTAGTCATCATAGCTTAGTTTTGATTTAGTTTTCGTCAGTGAAAGAAGGTAGTCGACGAACATTTTTCGTCATAGTTTTAGTTGACGAAATCAACACTGGTATGGTCTATCCTTTAGACTACGATGAACATGATATATATGTATTAATATATATATATATATATATTTTTTTTTTCTTCTTTGTAATAGAAAGGAATGTCAACCTCTTCTTCTTCTTGGTGTGATTTTGCATAACCCCAGGGTTGCTCAACAACAGTGCTTGTTGGGACAATCAGAAGCTGAACTTTCTCGGTATTGTTTCACAGTGTTTGTTTTGGCTGACAGCCAGCCCTCAGCGGGGGGGCTCTTGTTCTGAGAGGGACCAGTGTGTCTCACACTGTAACTTATTATCATGTCTCATTGTCTTTCTCAATAACTGCAGCACGACTGCTTGAATTACAGAGAGAGAGAGAGAGAGAGAGAGAGTGTGAGTGAGTGTAGGGGAAAAGTGAAGGGATTATATTAGGCCATAACCACTTAAAGCAGGGGTCTTCAACAGGGGGTCCGGGACCCCTAGGGGGTCCTCAGAGTTACTACAGGGGGTCCGCCAAATCTTTCTGTGATAGGACTTTTTATTTTACATTAACCACTTGAACCCTAGCATCCCTTTTCTGAAGAGAACTTTGGCCAAAAATAGCAGAACTACAAGCTCATGAGCGTGTAGATCTTCTATAACAGTCTCTCTCTCTCTCTCTCTGTCCCATGCAGTGATCCCCTTCATGGAGGTGTACAACAGGAGCCTGTGTCGGCCCAGGGAGCTGCTGGTGGAGATCCTGCAGGAGTACCCCGAGGAGGTGGAGCACATCTACATCCCGTCCTGTGTGGTCCTGACGCGCTGCGCGGGATGCTGCAACGACGAGATGCTGCAGTGTACCCCCACCTCCTCCTATAACATCACTATGGAGGTACAGTACCCCCACCTCCTCCTATAACATCACTATGGAGGTACAGTACTCCTCCCACCTCCTCCTATAACATCACTATGGAGGTACAGTACCCCCACCTCCTCCTATAACATCACTATGGAGGTACAGTACCCCCACCTCCTCCTATAACATCACTATGGAGGTACAGTACCCCCACCTCCTGTCCTCCGCTGTGGAGAACCTCTGCTGTAGAGAGAGTGTACAAAGCCCCCAGAACTACGGTAGAACAGTGAAGCGGCTAAGCCTGGTGGTCAAATCTGAGAATGCACTTAAAATGCTACTGCACGTGCGTCTCCCGTTTGTGCGCATGCTCACGACGCGTCACGACCAATATGTCTTACTTCCGGGTGCTTCAAAACGCTACTGAGCACTTTAATAGAAATGAATAGCTGGGGGCGGGGCAATCCGCCCTCTAGATATATTATAACTCTATGTATGGAGTGTACAAATTGACCCACATTGACCTTTACGATCAGAGATCTCTGCCTCTACTGAAATCTACATTCGGTGTAATGGCCAGAACACCTTTGAAGAACATTCCTGATACCATACCGTACTAAAGAATTGGCACTGATTCAGTGAAGCTGTTATCTTTTTTATTTCAGAATTGTTTCCACACAGTTTCAACCCCTTCACTGAATTTAGATGTCTTCAGACTCATCAGTAGGCAGAGATCTCTGATCGTCTTGCCTAACCTTACCATCCTGAACCTAATCTGAGTTCCCAGAAGTTTTCGCCAGCTCTGGCGAGGAACTTCTGGGCCAGAGCCCTGGTATTTGTGGGCGGGATGTACCTTACGCTCTGAATCTGAGCGGACACGCCTCTTACCGGTCTGAGAGCTGTGCAACTCGTCTAAAAAGTCCGACGAGAGGCAAACAGCAGTACACAACAATGGCGGCCGAAATTTCTCAAGGGGAAATTGCTTACCGTCGATCCTATTTAGATGCAACACCCACTGCATGTGGATCCCGCCCCCTTTTCTTCATTGGCTGTTGATTTGAATCACAACGCAGTGGCCGCGCCCCTGCTGTCCAAGCTCCGACGCTAACCCTCCCAGACTATCCTGAACCAAATGCTTAATTTCCTGGTATTTCCTGGTGTTGGCGTGATGCCGCCTCTCTTACCTAACTGTCTCACTGTGAAAACATTCTTTGTGTTGCTTGTTTGTCCGGCCCTTACTACGGACTCCCGGAAGAACATTAGTGATCGCCTTTGGTGTTACCTAACGGGGGCTCGTTAATAACTTAGTAATTAAGTCTTCTAATCTGGAATTGCAAACGTTGGAGTCCTCTTAGAGCTGTGGATGTTTGGAATGTTAGTATAATATGATCAATAGATACGAGCTACCAGGAGAGTGGTTTAAAAATACACTCTTTCACCCATCATGGTAATGTTTGTTGTTGACATGCTTCAGAGTGGGCTAGTATACTGTAGGGCTGCTTTAAAAAATATACTTTCAGGGGCACCCTGGGGGATCACTGAGTAAGAATGCATACCTTATAGTAAATAAGGCTATAATCCTTCCCGCTGGTCTGGTTCGATTCCAACGCCTCTGCATGTCATCAGTCCCTCTCTCTCCTGTCTCTCTGATCACAGTCTATAGGCTCTATCTTGCCCCTTATGCCTAAACCTTTAAGGCATTTTTTACTATTTTGAATTTATTAATACAAATGTCTAAAGGTTTTAGGCATAAGGGATAAGTCAAGATAGGGCTGAAAACAAAGCTTAAGATGCATAACATAAAATCAATGAGAGCTTAAGAGGCCGTGTCCCACATAGAACTCCTGTTGAGCTGGCAGTGTCAGCCTTCCACGTATTTCTATGTTAAAGACGCTCTGGCACGCTCCTCTTCCCAGCACTGGCCATTGCTGCAGCACTCCCGAGCTCACAAGCTCACAGTGCACTCCCAAGCTCTCACTGTGCGCTGCGACGCGTTGTGAGCTTGTAGATCTGCTATTTTCAGAGCGCGACACCCGAGCGCAACCAAACATAAAATGACTTGTCTTTTAGTCCTAGTGGATCTCTTCTCCACTAGTACATCCCTAACATTCGGTCTGATAGTATAGAGAGAGATAAAACATAGAGATAAAACATATTCCCCACCAGACATACAGTAAAAATGAATGACCAGAGGGGGGATATCAAAAGCAGTGGCATGGATTCCCCCCCACCAGCAAATCCACAACTCCAACCTTGACTTTGGAACCTTAATCTTTTACCTTTTGACGTCAGTCACACACACACACACACACACACACACACACACACACACACACACACACACACACACACACACACACACACACACACACACACACACACACACACACACACACACACACACGTCAACACTGACCATAAACCGTTATGAAGTGCAACTGGCTCTGTATTTGTTTAAAGGAGCACGTCACCCATTTTCAGCCTTATCTTCACATAACATGGTCGTCACTAAATGCCTCGTTGTAAGATGATGGCACCGTGTCTGTCTGCTCACTATCTGTCTCACTGCTAGACAACTAACTGTCTATAGCCCACCAGAAACCTGTCTACCAATGACATCATTGATGGATGGTTAGCGCACTGAAATAGAAGCCATTGTACTGTTCTCAATCAATACATAAAATGAAAAAAAGTTTCAATTCTTGCTTGAAATGACTACTGAGGATTTCATTGGAGGAAATCGGCGATGTCATAGGGTCATGCTGGGTTTTTTTCTTTCTTGTTTTCTGTCTGTTTGCAAGCAGCCTGGAACAGAGCCATCACGTGTAATATTTGTATGGTGGTGAATGTGACTAAATCAATAATAGATTTCTTTTCTTTTTCTTCTTTTACAGATTAAAAGAATAAAACCCCAAAGGCAACAAAATGATATATTCATGAGTTTCACAGAACACAGCGCATGTGAGTGCAGGTAAGAACCTATATGAGCACCACACATACAAACACACTGAAATACCACACATACAAACACACTGAAATACCACACATCAACAATACACACATGCAAACACACTGAAATACCACACATCAACAATACACACATGCAAACACACTGAAATACTAAGAAATGTCCACCATACATACATACACACACACATACACACACACACACACACACACGCACGCGCACACACACACACACACACACACACACACACACACACACACACACACACACACACACACACACACACACACACACACACACACACACACACACACACACACACACACACACAAAAGAAAATCTGAAAATAGCCGATCTACAAGCTTACAGCGCGTCACATCGTGACACATTGTGAGCTTGTAGCTTAGCTATTTTTGCTAATCGATTTGATTACATTTTAATTGATTAAATCAGATCAATTAGTTTCATTAACCTTGTCAGAGAACTGTGAGGGCAGTGCAGTGTATTAAAAAAAAGCGTTTCAATTAATCCCTCTTTAATCGTAATTGAGGCAAAAGTTGTAAATAATGGTGATGTTGATGTGAAGCCACATCACTCATCCCTAGTGTAGCTGTACCTTTATGTAACAGGGCAGGAGTTCAGCCTGTCACAGTCAGTTTGGTTTTACTGCACACCACGTACAACTAGATATCATCGCTCTGCTCTCTTTGTCTGTAACTCTCTAAAAGCACGGCACAGGTTCAAGCAGATCCTCCATGTTGCTTCAATTTATCATCATCAGGTGGAAACCTTGTGTGTCTGGAAAATGAGTTCCAATGGATCCAATGTAGTTATTATCTAGTCACACACTCTTGATAAAGGTATGGCAAGTGATATGTTTGGGTTAAAACAAAAAGGGTTTTGTTAAAAGTTTAGATTACTATATAGAGTGTTTGTTCTGTAACAGAAGTCTCCATGTCTCTACAGCTCTTTAATAAACAGAAAATACATTTTCAGATAGGTGACATAATTTCAGCCAATCAGGAGAGATTAGTACCCATTTATCAGCTTAAATTTTATAGTGTACCAGGTCCAATTTTGTCTGCTCATTTCTTTGTGTCATCACTTCCAATTTCACTTGTTTAATCTTGAGTTCTCTATCCTGATTGGATACAATTGGTATCCCAACCTGAAAATGCATTTTTCAGTTTAATAAAGAGCTGGAGAGACATGGAGACTCCTGTTACTGAACAAACACTCTATAGAAATGAGTTCTATCAGAATACAGAGCCATTTTAACACTTATTATAACCAAAGAAAATCACTTAGCCTACCTTTAATACATTTCATTGATTCAATATTTATAAAATCCACCGGCACACTCAACCACTTCCAACCTTATTTTGTGCATGTCATTATAGGCAAAAATGTTACAATTTTCTTCTTCTTTTTTTCATCATATGAAAAGCTTAAATATGGAGATCCAAGGTTTGAGCCTGACAGTGACGTCATCCCTGTGCCATAAGAGAGCTCTTATCTAATCCTTTGTTCTGAGTGTGTGCCATGTGGAGGTCGCTCTGGGAACCCGGTTAGATAGCGTGACTTATTGATCGCTGACATGATTAGAGCTACAAGGTACAGTCCTTTGACTTTCACCTTGCATAGTGTGACGTAGAGCGGGGTTTCTCAAACACTGCTCAACAAAAAGACCCCCAAATTAATTATATATTTGGCCCCGGACCCCAATCTGAAAAAAGGTTTTTGTGCCATGGACCCCCAGAAAGAGAAGATTTATATTAAAAAAATATAAAAAATATTCATTTTTTTAAAAACATTTTTAAATATTTTAAAAAATAGCAAATGTACAACCTCGCAGTGCGGCACGCTTGTATATCTGCTATTTTTAAATAGCCACGGTAACATATTTAGCTGGGGACCCCCTGGAACCCATCAAAGGACCACTGGCGTAGAGACTTTTTCACTACTACTTACTTTTAGGGGTCAGTTTGTGTATTTTATTCAAGTTCTTACTAATTGCCAGTGGTCTGGAACGCCACATCTACATTTTAGGGGTCAGCTTGACCGTTTTTTTGACTTCCAACAGCTTTACTGGCTAGACAGCAGTAGCTATTTTTAGTTCTTCTTCCCACCTGTTTGAGTCCCTGGTGATTTCAGGGGCAAAGTGTCTCTTATCAACATGCAGGTGGAATTAACAGCTTAAAGGAGTAGTTCACCCCCAAAAAATATTAGCATCTTACCGGCGGAAAGATGCTAATGTCTCCGGTAGGAGACTCAAAGTAGACTCTTTGAGTCTCCTACCGTAAATACACCCGGTCATCAAATGATTTGCTCATGAATGTGACAAAAAACAAAACATCTCCATGAATTCAAGGCTTCATTGGGTGTGTAATTGATAGAAAATAAGTCCTTTTTTTGGGTGAACTATTCTTTTAAACTACACTTTGTTGACTGGGGGTTGACCAATGGATCTCTCCTTTTTTCCCTCCTTTACACCACATCTCTTCATCTCTAATAGAGATCGCCTATTTTCACAGAATATTCGCCTATTGTGACTATGCTAGGGACGCTAGGGTTCATGTGGTTAATGCAATATTTTACAATGGTCTTGTTGCTTCTGTCATGGTTTGATTTTGATCCATTTGATCCATAAATAATGGTTGTACTGTCCGCCCGCCTTGCACTCTGCTGGAGTAAGGCCTCCAAGCAACAGAACTATGTTTGACTGGGTGCATCAGTGGCTCAGTAGAGCTGGGAGGTTCCTGGTCAACAACGCTGTCTCACAAAAACAAGTCATATTTTGACTTCTTGGGACAATTTTGATCAAACATCAGCATGTGATGTGAAGGGGGGGGGGGGTAAAAAGTCACAATATGACTTTCGGGGAATATATGATTCACGATTCTGTGCCTATCGTGACATAACTCGGACGGCGCTGAGTCGGCTCAAAGCAGACTTTGCAACGCTCGGCACGGCGACTCGACTGTCGGCGGTGAGCAGGTGTCTTGCATTGGTTTCCTCTGCTGTGGATGTGTGTGTGAATGTTAATGCACCGTTGGAGAAAGGCGCTTTATAAATGCACCATTTACCATTCAATGTTTCTGGAATGGGAGTATGTTGTGAAACCCCTCGGATAGGTACTACAGGGGGTTAACCGGAACGGTCGTTACAACAACCTAAGCTTGTTCTCAGCCAAGGACCACCACCCTGACTGAGAATCAACCTGGGGACCACTGTTGTGTTGGGAGGGGGGATATGGTCGTGGTGTGGGGGGAAAGCTTGAAATGAAATAATGACTGTTAAGGCCTTAATTTAATGTGTTAATTCGAGGTGAATTAAATCAAGCCCTTAACAGTCATTATTTAACTGAGATATATGCTAGTGGTCCAGAGCTCAGAAAAGATTGAGAACCACTGATCCATTCCTTTGCCATGATTGCCCTTATTCTGTTCTCTCAACCTTCCATATTAAACTCATGTTAACTGATTCATTGCAACATCTGTATGAGCAAGCACATGCGATTGATAAGGGCGCATTTCCTACCAATGATGACTCAACCAGGGTAAACACTAGCAGTTTCCCTTGAAATTCTAACTCCCATTTTTGTGGAAGTTCTTGACATCCGACTTCCAAGTAGCTAAATGTGTAAACAAAAATGTGGAATGCCCTACCCAAAGGAGTGAAGGAGTGTAAAACCCTACTCACTTTCAAAACTGCCCTAAAGAATCACCTTCAGGAGGCTGCAATAGGCTCTATGCACAGCAGCCATGTTGGAAAGAAATTGGGCCTCATCTTACTTCCTTCACAGGTGTTACCAATGATGCTAATTAAGGCTCTGTTCCATTCTGGTCAGGGTGCTGATATTGTGCATGTTGGCTCACTAGAAACATTCCATTTTGGCTAACAAATGGCCCCTTATGGTGGGTGTGTAACTCTGAGAGTGTACAAATGGAACCAAATGGACCCATAAGGGTCCATTTGGTTCCATTTGTACACTCTCAGAGTTATGGGGGTCCTTGAAAATAAGACAACCACTATGCCACACTAAATGGAACAGAGCCTTAATTAGTATTATTGGTAACACCTGTGAAGGAAGTAAGGAAGGGGCCCAATTCATTCCCAATATGGCTGCTGTGCATAGAGCCTATTCCAAACTGGCCCCTGTCAAAGTCTTAACCTACTTTTTTTTTGGAAAAATCGTGAACATTTGTGCAAATCTTTGAATATATACAGTATGTTTTAAAGCTAACTTGTTTTAGTCAAATCTTTGCTTCTGGGGGGTTCATAATATCAGTGGTTCTCAAACTTTTTTCATGTCAAGGACCACCCCAAATTATATCTATTTGTCCACAGACCAGTGTTGATTTCGTCGACTAAAACTATGACGAAAAATGTTCGTCGACTACCTTTTTTCACTGACGAAAACGAAATAAAAACGAAATATAAACTAAGCTATGATGACTAAAACTAAGACTAAATATACTGACAATTTCGTCAACAAATAAAAAACAGACTAAAATGTTAACGAGGGATCTAGTGGAGAAGAGATCCAGTAGAAGCTAAGACGAGTTATTTTATGTTTGGTTGCGCTCGGGTGTCGCGCTCTGAAAATAGCCGATCTACAAGCTCACAACGCGTCGCAGCGCGACGCGTTGTGAGCTTGTAGATCGGCTATTTTCAGACTAAATCAACTGTGGATTTAGTCGACCATAACTTTATGATATTTAGTCGACTAAAATATGCCTAAAATATGACTAAAACTAAATGGAATTTTATTCAAAAGACTATGACTAAAACTGAATAAAAATTTGTTGTCAAAATCAGCACTACCACGGACCCACCCATCTCAAAATATTTTGTTTCAGTGACCCCCGGAAGCAAAGATTTGAGTTACAAATGTATACATAATATTCAAAGATTTGCACAAATTTTCACGATAAAAAAAATAAATAGCAGATCTACAAGCCCATAGCCGCGCTATGGGCTTGTTTATCTAGCTATTTTTTGAATAGCCAAACAGCGTAGTCCCTTTCAGAAGTGTTTAACTGGACTCAGGAACAGGAACGGTGGAATCACTATATATAGGCTCCTACGTTCACACAGGGGTCACCCAAAAGTCAGCGCTGTGCAAATATGATGACTCAACACTTTTCACTGTGTGACACCATTTACACACGTGGGGCTATAACGGTTTAGAAGTGAAGCTCAAGCTATAGTTTAAGAGTTTCAGCCCCATTGATTATTACGTTTAATAATTTCCACTGTGGTATGCATTCATTCACAATGTGTACACTGTTTTGTTTTGTTTAGTCCCCCCCCCCCCCCCCCCCCCATTCATTCATCTTTTTAACTTCCTGTCAGAGTTCTATTTGCTTTAAAACTTTCCAGGCATCAGTGTTAACTAACTGTAAATACGCTGGCATTGTGTCTCTGCCCCGCGTTGGCACACCGCTGTGCCTTCGGGTCGGGCTGCGTTGCAATAGTTTGCCCTGTTTCTTCACTTTATGAATGACAGACAGAGGGACTGACACGCCTTCCCTGTTGATTCAGTGTAACGGTTCGTTTTGCAACTCATATCAAACACTAAACTTTGTTTTTTGCAACATGCTTGACATGGAAAAGTTGGAGCACCGCTGATACAGTAACATAGTGTTAGGATTAGGACAATATGTTTAGATATGTATTTGGCCCGTGGACCCCCATCTCGAAATGTTTTGTTCCAGGGACCCCCCCCCCCAGAAGCAAAGATTTGAGTTACAAATGTTAGCTTAAAACACACCCTGTGTGAAGGAAGCGGTGCCTTTGGGGCGGGCTTAACTAATTTCAGTTCGTCCCTATTGGTGGTCTGAGTCCACTTACCAAATTTGTACTTGGTAGCATGCTGCAAACTGGAATAATGGCTGTTTAAAGCCCAGCCAATGGGCAGACAGAGGGGGCGGGGCTTAAGTAATTTCAGTTCGTGCCTATTGGTGGTTTTAGTCCATGTACAAAATTTGTACTCCGTAGCATGCTGCGAACTGGAGTTATAGCTGTTTAAATGCCGTGCTAAAACGGACGGACATAACATATGGACGGACATACGGACGTCAAGTGTGTGTGTGTGTGTGTGTGTGTGTGTGTGTGTGTGTGTGTGTGTGTGTGTGTGTGTGTGTGTGTGTGTGTGTGTGTGTGTGTGTGTGTGTGTGTGTGTGTGTGCGCGTGTGTTCGTGTGTGCGCATGTGTGCAGTATTGGCTTGTGTGTGTGTGTGTGTGTGTGTGTGTGTGTGTGTGTGTGTGTGTGTGTTGAAGTGGCGCATGTGTTGCTTCTTTGCCGTGTTCAAACATACGGACGGACATAACATACGGACGGACGGACGGACACACAGACACAGTCAAATGTAGAGCGGCTGGCACCGCTAAAAAAAAAAATATATATATTCAAAGATTTGCCACATTTTCAAGACTTTTTCAAAAATAGCAGATCTACAAGCTGTATATCTGCTATTTTTGAATAACCAAAGACATCTTAAAATGACACTGATGCATTCCCGGATTGAATGGGTTAATAGTATATGACATCATGTCACATATAGAGTCCAAACAAGAGTTTAAGTTAGAAAAATACTTGTTGTGTGAAAACCACAAGTACACACACACACAGGCCATTTGTAATTTTAGGGCGAATACTAGGAAAATTCCAAAGGTTACTGGCAGATATAAAGGGCTGGGAAGAAGTCAGAGGTTATGCAATTTATGTAACGACAACAGAGTTGGGGATGAGGTTCATGTTGTGTTTGTTTGAGTGCAAGAATGTTAGCATTATGAACTTTAGTCAAAAATACCTGCCAAAGTACTACATACAGTAACTCACCCAGCTGTGTTGAAATACATTTTATTACTGCAATCTGATGAGCCAAAAGTTATTTGTAAACTGGATGCTTTTCTGAAAAACCTCCTTCCTCTGTTCTAATAATTCACAACTCGTAGTTATGGGTATCATATCATCACATAGAATGTTGTCAGCCATGCCTTTTGCTACGTCTGAACGAATATTGTATATGAATCTGTACTCCATACCATGTGAACATGGTCGTGAGTTAAATAAATGATGATGATGATGATGATGAGTAAGTAAAAGTAAGAGTACTTCAGCATTGTGCTTAAGTACAGTACACAGTACAGTACACTTGAGTAAATGTATTTAGTTACTTAGTTACTCTCTCCATCGCTGTCTCTTGCTGACCTTTCTTATTAATACGCCGTTTCCCAACACTCTTGGCTTAAGCCGTGTGTGTGTGTGTGTGTGTGTGTGTGTGTGTGTGTGTGTGTGTGTGTGTGTGTGTGTGTGTGTGTGTGTGTGTGTGTGTGTGTGTGTGTGTGTGTGTGTGTGTGTGTGTGTGTGTGTGTGTGTGTGTGTGTGCCAACGGATTTGTTGCTCCACAGTGGGTTATTCACATCCCAGCTGACACACAGCCAAGACATTATTGTAGTCCAGGGAGTGCAGTGTGTAGAGTGCGTGTGCGTACGCTTGTAAGGTGTGTGTGTGTGTGTTTGAGACAAAAGGAGCCCCCACGGGTATCAAAACATTAGGACACACAGTGAAGACTGTGTGTGTGTGTGGGGGGTGGGGCCTGATTCATACTTACTTACTTGTGCGCTTCTGTCATGTGCTGAAAATGGCAGATCTACAAGCTCACAATGTGTCACAGCAAAGCGTGTGAGCTTGTAGATCTGCTATCCGGCAACCCGGTTAAGGTTAAAAATAGCAAGAACATGTTTGATGTCCGTGTGCGTGTGTGCATGTGTGTGTGCTTGCGTAAGTGTGTGTGTGTGTGTGTGTGTGTGTGTGTGTGTGTGTGTGTGTGTGTGTGTGTGTGTGTGTGTGTGTGTGTGTGTGTGTGTGTGTGTGTGTGTGTGTGCGTTTTTTGCCTTTCCCAACACATCAAGTTGCAGCTGGTCTTTCCAGGCAGCACTACCTACCTATTGAAGGAAGATGAGACACCATGATATGTCTCTATCATATCTCTGTCTCTCTCTTAGATCAATTTAAGATGCTCTTCTCCAATGCTCCTCCACAGTATTCCAGGAAGCAAACAGCATTATTCTGTGATGTTGTAACACTGACACTGTTTTGTTTTCTTTGTCTTTCAGGCCAAAGAAAGAAGTGAAAGAACAGAAAGAAAAGTGAGTAACAGAAATGTTTCTTATCGGTGGGGGGGGGGGGGTGGAGGATATAACAACAACAACAGCAGGGGGTTGAGATCTGATCATCTGAGATGTTCTTTTGGTTCTTGCCATTAACTCATTTTGCTCCTGCAGCTAAACTAGCCCCTCCCCCTGCCTTTCATTCTCCATCTTCATATCAGCGGTCCATCTGCCTTCTTCTTCCTCCTCGCTCCATTGGTCTTTGTTTGTTGTTATCTCTCTCTCTCTCTGTATCTCTCTCTGTCTTCTCCCTTTGTCTGTATCGCGCACACACACACACACACACACACACACACACACACACACACACACACACACGCACACACGCACACACGCACACACACACACACACACACACACACACACACACACCTTGTACACACTATACCTGTTGTTGTTTGATGCTGCGTTCACAGTGGTCTGGCAGTTAGAAAGCTGCAGGTTACCATTATATTTCAACGGACTCCAGCAACATGAAGATACATATCAGTGTTGATTTCGTCGACGAAAACTACGAAGAAAAATGATCGTCGACTACCTTTTATCACTGACAAAAAACAAATAAAAACTAAATGTACTAAATATATTGACAATTTCGTCAACAAATCAAAACGAGACTAAAATGTTAGTGAGGGACTAGTGGAGAAGAGATGCAGTAGAACTAAAATACAAGTTATTTTTATGCTTGGTTGCACATGGGTGTTACACTATGACAATAGCAGATCTACAAGCTCACAACGCGCCGCACTGCGACGCGTTGTGAGCTTGTAGATCTGCTATTTTCAGCAACCAAGTGTAAAATCAGGCATTACGACGCCATCAAGGCACCGGCAAAATACATTTTAGTGGACTAAATCAACTGTAGATTTAGTCGACTATAATCTTATGATATTTAGTCGACTAAAACTAGACAACAACTAAAACATTTCAGATGACTAAAATATGACTAAAACTAAATGGAATTGTATTCAAAAGACTATGATTAAAACTAAATAAAAATTTGCTGTCAAAATTCAACACTGATAGAAATATACATCCGACATTTGTAGCTGCTACGAAAGGTAACACCTACAAAAAAGTTGAACTGGTTTCAAATTCAGCTACAAATATGCTGTGTATCTTTGTATCTTTATATCTTTATATCTTTATATCTTTGTGTCTAGCAGTGTGAACGCAGCATTTACGGTCATACATTATTCCTACATCAACCAACGTTAGGCCTGGGCCATTATTTTTTTACTTTTTCTCTCGATTAAGATTAATGATCGATTATGAAAAATAATAATAGTGAGAATAGCAGATCTAGGAGCTTGTTGTGAGCTATTTTCACTATCTTTGCACGCCAACGTTGTCCAATGAAGTACTTTACATTACATTACAGTCATTTAGCAGACGCTTTTATCCAAAGCGACTACAGTACAGTACAATAGAGGGCTTAAGTGGTTAATCTAACTAATCCATTTAGTCCATTATAAAAACAAATCATGTGGATTTGTTGATACATATAAGGGAAAAAATGAAGAAAAGGCCATTAAAAAAAGACCCTGCTTCTAGATTAAACGGTTAACCTACAGTACTTGAGGAAGATGAAGTTGTTAGAGGTTCTATATTTCAGTTTGTATATCGTCCCTGACTGGTGTAAACCTAATATGTCCAAAACTGTTACTTTTCAGGATTCAAAATTCAAAAGTATCAAAAGTAGCAGATCTACAAGCTTGAAACGTGACGCTTCGCGCCACGTTTCAAGCTTGTAGATCTGCTACTTTTGATACTTTTGTGTGGTGTGATGCTGTAGTATGATCAAGGGTGTTAATTTACAAAAAAAAAAAAAAACAGCTCTAACCAACGCACGGTACCGACCACCGGAAGAGAGCCATGAATGATGGCATGGAGCAGAGGTTCTCTTGTCCACTAGCATAGAACAATGCACTTTTAATGGATTATTTAATTTCAAGCCCTTCCCCCCACACACTACACATATCAGTTCAATGGACTTATCGTCACCTTGCTAAAATAATGGCCTAAGTAATCTTTTTTAAGTTTTTCAGAAAAAAATAAAAATTGATCCGAAACAAAACTATATGATATTTCTTAATCATTTCATTTCAACAAATTATGACTATTACAATAAAAATAACACTGTCTGTCAGTTATGTAACATAAGAGATTTAAATAGGTTTAAATAGGATTTAAAAAATTGGCCAAGTCACAAAAACATGTGACTTACGCCAAAAATAAATCCTATTTTGGCCTAAGTCACACTAGGAAGATAGGTCATTATACTAAAAGGGGAGTGAACAGTATGATCCTTTTCAATTAGGAGATAGGCAATTTTACCAGAGGTGGCCAGTGTCACGAGGAGCTGACTTAGGCAAAAATATACTTTTCCTCAAAATAATGACTTCGGCCATTAGTTTAGCAAGGTTGATAAACAGACAGACAGGGAATGCCCTCCTCCTCCTCCTCGTCAAACCACACGGGTCAATCAGTGACACCCATGAGGTGATTGCTGTCACTCCACCCATCCTTTAAACCTTTCCCCTCTCCCTCCTCTATCTCTCTCTCTCCTTCTTTTATACACCTCTGCACATTCTTCTGTTACGACGCCTTGGTTTGCTGTTTTCCTCCAACGTTAAACCCTTGTTTTTAATGTCTTTTTTTACTCCCATGGTTTTACTGGCCTCTCCCATCAAGACACAGATAACGCTAACGTTGTGTCTGTATTGAAGAAGCTCCTCCATCGGCGTTTTGCGGCGGCGTTTATGGTCCTTGCTTAATAAGCGGTTGCTCATCTTTCGACGTCACGGAACTAAGGAAGGGAGGACGGTGATGTGCCCGCAGGGTCATTCACCTTCTGTATTCTCATCCACACAGCATATTAAAGGGCAAGACCACATTGGTAGGGGTTCGCGGGTTGTGTAGTTACTTTGCCATGATGTAACTCCAAAGGTGGACAAGAAATCAAAAATAATTGCTCCATTGAATAGAAATTTATCATTCTAAATATGCTCCTCATTGACTTAAATTGTAGGCTAAAACAGTTCTCAAAGTCGCTCTTTTAGCATGTAAACGAACACAAACAAAGCTGATTCAGACAATATAGAACATCACCAAACCCAGTACTGTTTGGTTTTTATTAAGAAGAAAACCCGGACTGGATCCGAAGATCCAGATCCGGATCCGGATCTTCAAAAAGCAAAATCAACAGGAAGTTGACATTTTTATTAAAAACACAAACAGTACTGGGTTTGGTGATGTTCTATATTGTCTGAATCAACTTTGTTTGTGTTTGTTTCCGTGCTAAAAGAGTGACTTTGAGAGCTGTTTTAACGTACAATGTAAGTCGACGAGGAGCATATTCTGAATTATCATTTATTATTTCTAATCAATGGAGCAATTATTTTTGATACTTTGTCCACCTTTGGAGTTACATCATGACAAAGTAACTACACAACCCGATCATGGCAAGGTACCAGCTAGCTAGGATGGGTGTGTTTTGGCTTCATGTCAGGTGTTGTCATATAGATAAGAGTAGATTTTTGAGACCCCTCTCCCTCCGTTAACCTTCTGTTAACTGCCAGGTTTACTGTTTATGAGTGCAGCTTTTAGAGGCAGGGGTCCCATTGACACAGGGATGGTCCTGGGGTCATTGACCCCCTGCTCCTTGATGCTACCTGGCTTTCATGTTCATTTGATGTGTTGGCTCCTGAAGTACAATGTCTCCTGGTTAAGATCACTTTGGATTGTCCTGTTAAACCCACTCGATCCGGGAACACATCTGTGTCATTTTAGATTTTAGTCATATTTTACACTTTGGCTATTAAAAAAAAAAAAAATAGCAGATCTACAAGCTCATAGCTTCATTGTAGAGGGAGGTGTAAGATTGACCCCTGACCCTGGCCTTGAAATGAATACCACTGAATTCAGGTCTGCAACTGATTAGGGCTGATCATCTTTCTAGTGATTATTCTATCGAAGCATGTTTTTTAAATTTATAATAAAGAAAAACATCACATGGATGCAACTGGGACGTATCATCAGTGTTGTAGCCTGGGGTCATCGGGTGTTTCGGGTCTCGCAACATACAACATACACCCTCGCCCAGGTGACCCAGCCAGGGTTGATCAAGCCCCGACTTACGTCCCAGTAGCTACCCACGGTCAGTCCGTGGGTAGCTACTGATAGTATATCATCAAATCGACTGAAACTTTAAAAAAAAATAATTAGTCAGATTAATCACTTAAGACTTATTTTATCCTTCGTACAATGGTCTTGCACAAAAAAAACATTTGCATAATGACAAGCCCAAATTATTTCCCCCACAATAGAATGTAATAAAGCTGGCTGTTAAGGTGATCGGAAGGTGCATTTATGACCTTTCTGTGTTTAGGGTGAAATATCACACTGATGACTGTGAGATGTTTCAACACAGACACACTGCTTTGGTGTCACGATTTGGGAGTCACTTACTACATAGCAGTGGTTCTC
Organism: Gymnoscopelus microlampas; assembly: GCF_963454915.1. Lineage (NCBI taxonomy): Eukaryota > Metazoa > Chordata > Actinopteri > Myctophiformes > Myctophidae > Gymnoscopelus > Gymnoscopelus microlampas. The sequence goes on along the minus strand of NC_139953.1, from coordinate 46,547,512 downwards.
AAAGTGAGGTCCGGTGGACCCACAGGGGTCCTTGAGGGGTTACGGGGGCTGTAACTCTGAGAGTGTACAAATGGAACCAAATGGACCCTTATGGGTCCATTTGGTTCCATGTCTACACTCTCTGTGGTTTTTACAGTGCAGTTTGGGGTCCCCGAGTTAAAAGAAAATCATAGCAAACCGGGGTCCTTGAAATGAAAGAGTTTTGAGAGTCACTGTATAGATAAAATACATCATATAGAGATCTTGTGCTCTTGGTTACTCCAAAGTGAAACATACTGTAACACCTGGCCCGCCAGACATCTGTGAAAGGCTGCACCTGTGAAAAGTGCTTACAAGTCATTGTGCCCGCCCGGGGTCTGAAACTCCTTGAATCAGCCATAAAGAGCCGACCCAGATACGTTATAAAGATGTCTAGCCGCAGAGGTCCGGCTTCATTGTCCCCGAAATCTATTTGGGAAATTCTAGATCACCCCAAGGTATACGAGCAGCTCCCTCAGCCAAAGAAACACCCAATGCACTGAGAACCACATACACATTCTGCCCGTGGTGGAAAAAGTACTCACAATTCTTACTTGAGTAAAAGTATCAATGCTGCAACGTGTTTTACAAGTAAAAGTCCGGAATTAAAAATGTACTTGAGTTTTTCAAATAGCCTAGGTATAAAATAGAGCTAAAGTGGTTAATGTACTGTATGTTTTATAATGTAATCATGTATATCTGCAAAGTATAAACTAGATACTAAAAAGCTTTCAAATAATTGTAGTGGAGTAAAAGTACAATATCCGAGATGTAGTGGAATAGAAGTAAAAGTATTGGAAAAAAGTAAAGTACAAATACCTCAAAGTTTTACTTAAGTTCAGTACTTAAGTAAATTTACACCACTGCAACCATCTGAGGAACTCTTTCGTGTGGCTTTTCCCTTTTCACCACTTGTGTAAGTGGGACAATGTTAACTTCTTCACCATACGTACTAGGGCTGGGCAATATATCGATATCATATCGATATCGTGATGTGACACCAGAGATTTTCCAGAGAATTTGGATTGCGTAATATTGACATATGATAATGGTACAGTATGTGCTTTGTCTTTTCCTGATTATAAAGGCTGCATGACAGGCAAAGTGATATCATTTTCTGAACTTATACCTGACTGTTTTAGCTGTTGTATCATTTGCCTTTATACCCACTTAAAGGGGGATTTTGCCCCACGGTTTTCTTACCTTTTCTATGATGTTATGATATCTTAGGATGAATGGTACGAATGGATGAGTCATAACTCCATCCCGGGTTCGCCAAAGCTTAAAACGTGCGCCGATAGGCATTGCGCTAGATCGCATATTCTAATAGCTTTTTGGTTGTTGTTTTTTTGGTGGGATCTGACGTTTATAGAGACAGAACACTATGCCAAGTGATTGTCTTGAATGCGACCCACCGGAAGTCTCGCTTAGAGCCCGAGACTGAAATCTCGAGATTTTAATCTGGTCTAGCGAGAATTGTTTCTACTGTACCATTCATCCTAGGATATCATAACATCATAGAAAAGGTAAGAAAACTGTGGAGCAAAAAGTTATAATTGTGAAGAAATACTGTGATATTTGATTTTGTCCATATGACCCAGCCCTAATGCGTAATGCTAATCATTAGCCGCTAACTATGTCACTCAGTGGTGAACAGACACGCTGATTCATTCTTTAATTCATTGGTTTATCGGTCGGTTCACTGACCAGCTCTTTGATGTGTAGAAAACAAGACGAGGGCTCTTCCTCATTGGGTGTGTGTGTGTGTCTTCATCTAGCTTTCTGACTGGCTAATTGCTTAACTCAACTATCCAATCAGCTTCACACATGGTTAACAACAACGTATCGCCACCGGTCGTCTTTTGTCTCGCCGGCCAATCAGATGTCCCACACACCTTGTCACTGTTGTGTGCTTCTTCCTCCTTCTCTTCCAGAAAACCCCGGAAAGGCAAGGGCAAAGGCCAAAAGAGAAAACGAAAGAAAAACCGAAACCGAAAGAATGGTGATGCGTATGTCAGCTCTGCCTTCTCCCCCTCCTACCTGCACCTGAGTGTGACGCTGCTTGTCCTTAAGCTTGTTTGGGAGGAATTAATTTGCCCTTTTTAATTGTGTGATCCACCACCAACCAACCACACTCCATGTTACACTGTAGCATGTTGCTTCAGTGAGCGCCTCTCTCTCTCTCTCTCTCTCTCTCTCTCTCTCTCTCTCTCTCTCTCGCTCTCTCGCTCTCTCTCTCTCTCTCTCTCTCTCTCTCTCTCTCTCTCTCTCTCTCTCTCACTCTCTCAGTGGTGTAAAGTAACTATTGTAAGTACTTTTACTCTCAAGTACTGTACTTAAGTAAAATTTTGAGGTACTTTTACTTTACTACTTTACTTACTTTCCAATTAATGACTTTAGCCCTATTTTATACACAGGCTATTTTCAAACATTTTAGTACTTTTACTTTTGGTACTTTAAGTACATTTTAATACCAATACTTTTGTACTTTTACTCAAGGCAATTTTGAATTCCGGACTTTTTCTTGTAACAGAGTACTTCTACATTGCAGTATTGATACTTTTACTCAAGTAAAACATTTGAGTACTTTTTCCACCACTTTCTCTCTCTCTCTCTCTCTCTCTCTCCGTGGTTGCCTTACCGTTTGTCTCTCAGTCCCGTTCACTATCAGTGTGTGTGTGTGTGTGAGCTTGCAATGCTATACGTTGACCTGCCTGCTAACCAGAGAACTGAATGTGACCGCTGCTGCCGGTGTTTTTACGCAACGCATAATGGAAGTCCTGTGGACTCCTAGACTTACTGTACGGTGTACGCACCACGTCTCACTAGATATGAGCCATAATAACCTGTCATAATAATGATCTGCTAGCCCTGAGCCCCCTAACAGTGTGACTGGAGGAGTGGGTGAGGATGACATAGGATGGTTCTGTTACCCTTACAGCTAGTTCTGCTACACAGGCAGCTTCTGAAGCACAGGTTCACACCGCTGTGCTGTGGGATTTTGTGGCAATATACCATACCTACAGTATGAATTACGTTTTTATTTACTATATTACACTCATGTTCCAGTACAGAGGCACTTTCTGTACAATTAAAAAAACATTTATATGTTTTAACCACTTTCAACCTGGATGTCCCTATTTTGGACAATATTTATATTTTTCTAATTTTTATTATTTTGTATCTTTTTAAATTCACAACCTTTCATGAAAAAAATGCCAAAATAGCAGATCTATAAGCTCACAAAGCATCATAATGTGACACACTGTGAGCTTATGCGGATCATCTTTTTTTCACCACTTTTGAAAATTACGAAAATATTCAAACAGGGCATAAGTGAAAACCTTTTTTTAAATTTTGTATTTAGTGAATCTAAATAAGCGTTTTTGTTGACCATGTCATTTCGGTGTGTGTGTGTGTGTGTGTGTGTGTGTGTGTGTGTGTGCGCGCGCGCGCCTGTGCCTTCCTTCCTTTAGGCACCAAATAGTTGTAAAAAGCAGCGTTCTAGAGAGAATAACTGGCTCTGTTCAGACGGGCCCATACTATACGTAGAGATAAGCTGAACCTTCTGCAGAAAGTCAAACAAAACAACAACACGGTCCCACCACCAACCAGCATGTGCTTTGCAGAGAGCAGCTTCCAGCTAATCCACTATCTGTGTTGGAATCAGTGTGTGTTCACTGTGTTGAGTCTGTGTGGCTGTGCTGTGTCTCGTACCGTCTGCCACCTCCTCTGTGTTCTTTTTATCCACACAAAACAGTGTTTTTTTTTACAGTCTCCACACCATGCTGGTACTCTATGTGATGTCTAAGATATGAGCGATGATGACTATCTGCTGTCTGTTTTGTTTTGCGTTTTGTGGGAGGAGGAGGGGGGGGGGGGGGGTGGGTTATGTAAACCAACAAATTGTTTGGCCGTTTGTCGATGATGTCTGTTTGTTTGTTTTCGTTTTGTTGTTATTCTGTGTCTCCGCCGCCTTTTGTTGGGGCTTCGACAACAACGACATATAACGGTATAAAAGGAGCTCTGTGTGTGTTTTGCTCGACAAGAGATGAAGAGATGTTGTTGATGTGATGTTTTATCAGTTGGTCTTTGATGTGAAACAATTTGTTTTCTTCATTGGCATTGTTATACAGTTAGCTTAACCACTTGAACCCTAGCGTCCATATTCTGGGGTGAAATTTTTGCGATCTACAAGCTCACAATGCGTCGCGTTCGCGACGCATTGTGAGCTTGTAGATCGACTATTTATTTTTTTCCAGTTCAGGTCCAGTTCTCTGAGACCGGAGGGGTTTGAGTGCTCCACCACTCAAACCCCATATATGGTTGAGTGGAGTCCCTCAGGGCTCTATGCGAGTTTTCTGTTATTGTGGGGACAGCTTTTGCTGTGCATGTAGATCTGCTATTAAGTGCTAAATCTTTCCCCACAATACGGATACTGGGTTTTAAGTGGTTAAGATCAGAGTCGTGGCCTTGACAGACTCTCCAGACAAACTGTTGGCTCGCCCACAATTTTCAAACGCTTCTGCCTTTTTGCACAACAGATTGCACATCGTTGCCGCTTCCGTTTTTGCCTTTGCAGTCGCGTTAAATAAGTTCCCTCTGGAAATCAAGTTAGTCCAAAGCCTAATCTAGCTCGCTGCTTTAGCAGAAATTGTAATTACATCTCGTTTTATTTTGAAATACATTTTGAATGGAATGGAATTGGCGAACAAATGACTGCTTCCTGTGTACGGCTTCTGGTCGCCGTGGTTACACAGACTCTTTGTAGCGTTGGAAGATTGGGGAAGAGCCGTCTGCCTTGAGAGACTATAGTACTACAGGTACTGTCCAAGGTCTGACCTCTGTGAATCACAAGTTTAATTATCTGTGTGCGTTTAACATCAATTTAATGTTTCCCCGTCGAGGGAATTTTAGTTTTTTTTCCTTCCAATAATTCAATAAAGTCAGATGTTTTATCACGGAGCACTGAGCAGACCCTCGAGTCTTCTTTATCAGATCCATATCCACTGCAAACAACGCAATCGTTAAATGAGCCGTCATCCATCTGCTTTGGGAGCACGTCTGCTGTTGTGTGTGGCACGTTGTGGTCCTAAAAGCTTTGCTCACGCATGTTCTAACGCCTAATGTATGCCTCGTCATGCAGCAGTGTCGCTCTGAGCGCTCTGAGAGTACAGCCGATCTACCAGCTCGTCAGGGCTTATAGATGATGAGCTACTTTCCACACGGCACACCCCTGCACGACGACGTGTAAATCACGCTTTAAATACGGACTGTTGGAGGCATGTGTGAGCAACCCAATCAACGACCCCTCCACCACTCCCGCCCCCTCCCTCCCTCCCTCCCTCCCTCCCTCCGGCGGGCGGTAACGAGACCCCTTGTCAACATTGGGGGACAGGGTTCAGGGCGAGTGACACCGAGAGAGAGAGAGAGAGAGAGAGAGAGAGAGAGAGAGAGAGAGAGTGAGGGAGAGAGAGAGGGTGTCCGTGGTGGGGTTGGGTTTTAATTTGTGCTGCTTGGAACTGTGGCCTGACCCATATGTGTGTGGGAACCGCTGTCACGTGGCTGCAGCTACTGTCACAGCCCCGTCTGGCACACCTGGCACACCTGTCACACCTGTCACGCTGGCCAGCGCAGGTTGTAGCATGCAGTGGCGTGCACAGACATTTTGAGGGGCAGGTGCTCAAGTAAATTATAAATGTTTTTGTTTACTTGGTCTGCTCTTTTTCCCCTCTACACCTATACCTCTTTGCCAAAAATAGCCGATCTACAAGCCCACAACGCCTCGCAGCGCGAGGCGTTGTGAGCTTGTAGATCTGCTATTTTTGGCTAAAGTTCTCCTCAGAAAAGGGATGCTAGGTTTCGAGTGGTTATGGTAAAAAGAAAAATCATATCACATAGAACATTTGGCGGACCCCCTGTAGTAACTCTGAGGACCCCCTAGGGGTCCCGGACCCCCTGTTGAAGACCCCTGCTGTAAACTGAAAATGGGCACTTCTGGTCAAGAGGGCAAAGGGCAGGTGCTCTAGCACCACCTAGAGTCTATCTGTGCACGTCCCTGGTAGCATGTGATGATAGGGTCGACAGGTAATGCTTCTGGTGGCAAAAAGTAGAGAGTAATAGTCTCTCTCTGTCTCTCTCTGTCTCTCTCTCTCTCTCTCTCTGCCTCTCTGTCTCTCTCTGTCTCTCTGTCTGTCTCTCTGTCTGTCTCTCTGTCTGTCTGTCTCTCTGTCTGTCTGTCTCTCTGTCTCTCTGTCTGTCTCTCTGTCTCTCTGCAGTGTGTGTGAGCCGTGTTGTGACCATTGCTCAGAGAGGAGGAAGCGGCTGTTCCTTCAGGACCCAGTGACCTGCCAGTGCTCCTGCAAACACACCGACGAATACTGCAAAGAAAAACACCTCGAGCTCAACGAGCGGACCTGCAAGTATGTGCTCTCTCTGGTGTGTGTGGTGTGTGTGTGTGTGTGTGTGTGTGTGTGTGTGTGTGTGTGTGTGTGTGTGTGTGTGTGTGTGTGTGTGTGTGTGTGTGTGTGTGTGTGTGTGTGTGTGTGTGTGTGTGTGTGTGTGTGTGTGTGTGTGTGTGTGCGTGCGTGCGTGCGTGCGTGCGTGCGTGTGTGCGCGCGCAAATGGGAGATTAAACATGTGTACAGTATGGGTGCTCTGGTGGTGCGGGGGGGGGGGTGTGTGTGTGTGAAGTACCTGTACACCACAGGTTTGAATCCTCCGCGGTGCCCCCGGCCGTCTGGGGGAAGTCAGGAATTTGCTTAACGACTAAATTGTGAGAAAACCGAGGAAAGACAATTGGCTGTAATCTAATTTCAAGTAGAAAACAAACATGTTTATGGCCTGTGTCTCTCTCTCCTTGTGTGTCTCTCTCTAGATGTGACAAGCCGAGGAGATGAGAGAGCTGGGAGCAAAAACCAGACGATGACAAAATGAAGGAATATCCCAGAGAAACTTCACACACAGCACTTTGACCTTTGAACTGTAAGCTCCTCCTCTCTGTGGAAAGCATTCCCCTGGACTGAGACACGACAGAGAGCCAAACCAAACGGAGAGAGAGACTCCACGAAACTTGACCGAACGCGTCGTACCTGTTGTAATATCTGTGTGTAAATACCATGAAAAAAAAGTACAGAATGTGTATGCTGCTAAGTAAACCATTATCTAAAAACCCCCGTACCCCCCCCCCCCGACACACGGCTGCCATGTTGGTGTTGCATTTTTAACCGGTTTTAACGGGCCTATGTTGTCGTCTGTGGTCCTTGTTGTCAATTCATTTTTATGCAAAAAATTACTTCACTGGATTATGAGTCTATACTGTGGTTGTGCGTCAATCATAGAAAGACAAAAACCTCCTCACTCTACGTATGCAGTAAGCGATGAAACGGAGGGGCGAGGTTGAAGAAGACACGGGGAACGTCTCTGCTTTTCCCCCCAAAAAAACGACAGTCTGGGCTTCTTCATGCATGGACTTCTGCGTTGGGGGGGCGGGACTCCCGTAGCACCCGCCAGAATGACAGCCAGCCAATGGGAGGAAACCGCGGGAATCGTTCAGTCTTCGTGATGTCACTTCCTTTTTCCGTTGCGAGAAGGTCGTGAGACTTGACGCCGGCCAATAAGACGATGTCGCTTCCGTCGCGGTATAAAACGGTCTGCATTTCTAGCGCGCCCTTTTATTCAAAGTGCGTGGCGCTCCAGGCTCCACCCCCCTTCCACACCGCCGTCGGGCTAGCGGAGGCACCGACCATGTCTTTTGCTCAAAGGACACTCTTCAACGCCAAGCCAGGAGGAGGAGCGGGGGGAATCGAACCGGGAACCTTATACGGTTTGCCAGACTGGCTGTTCTATACCTCCTGAGCAAACCGCCAACCGATCACACGGATGATTGGCCTGCCGGAGAAGAGCATCTGGAGTGCCATATATAGAATATATTATATTTCTAAAGGGATATCATTATAGCTTATATTGGTACACTATAAAATCCTGAGAGCTCATTTAACTCTGAGAGTGCACGGATGCAAATACATTGTGTGCATTTTTCAGAGTTACACGTGGATAACATAAGGATTTTAGTGTGTATAACCTCTGTGAACAAAACCACTGAAAACAATATACTGTAGTTTGATTCCAGAAATTTGAAAAAAATGCTTCTTAAATTATTGTTTTTGTGTTGTTTTTTGTTTTGTTTAGGTTTTGGGAAGGGGGAGGTGGATGGACAACGTAATCTTGTCTTGCAGTTGAACTTAAAGGGCAAGACCACTGTGGTAGAGGTCTGGGTTGTGTAGTTACCTTGCCATGATGTAACTCCAAAGGTGGGCAAGAAATTAAAAAAAATTGCTCCATTGATTAGAAATTGATAATTCAAAATATGCTCCTCATTGACTTACATTGTACGGTAAAACAGCTCTCAAAGTCACTCTTTTAGCACAAAAACGAACGCAAACAAAGTTGATTCAGACAATATAGAGCATCACCAAACCCAGTACTGTTTTTTTTTTTTTAATAAAAATGTCAACTTCCTGTTGATTTTGCCATTTTTAATAAGTAGAAAACCCGGACTGGATCGGCGGATCCGGATCCAGATCTTCAAATAGTAAAATCAGCAGGAAGTTGATATTTTTATTAAAAAAACAAACAGTACTGGGTTTGGTGATGCCCTATATTGTCTGAATCAGCTACGTTTGGGTTCATTTATGTGCTAAAAGAGTGACTTTGAGAGCAGTTTTACCGTACAATGTAAGTCAATGAGGAGCATATTTAGAATTATCAATTTCTAATCAATGGAGCAATTATTTTTGATTTCTTGTCCACCTTTGGAGTTACATCATGGCAAGGTAAATACACAACCCAAACCTCTACCAAAGTGGTCTTGCCCTGTAACACAGAACACATCAATAACTGAACCTTTTTCTCTTGTACGTGTACATAGGTAATATCTCCCTCATGCCATAGTCCCCGCTACATAATTTATAATGCTATAGAGTATTTTTTCAGTATTCAGTCTTCTACCCATATTTAATTTGATCTATTTATATATATATATATATATATACAGTGTTAGGGTACCTGTGGTTTGTCCCATCTCCCCTTTTCTCCTCTCCTCGCCGGTGGCATCAGTCTGCCTCGCTGTGTGCTTTTTTTAAGAAAGAAAGAAAAAGAAAGCTATTATTATGTAAACATTCCCAAAATGGATCATTTGTATTGATGCTCTCTGATCTGCATTGTTCCACCTTTCTTTATATGAGGGTGTTTAGGTGCTGTATGTTAACTTCTTGTACCTTTCGCTATGGCCTTTGTGTGCGTGTGCGTGTGCGTGTGCGTGTGCGTGTGCGTGTGCGTGTGTGTGTGTGTGTGTGTGTGTGTGTGTGTGTGTGTGTGTGTGTGTGTTCTTCGTGTTATTTGTGCATGCGTGTATGAATACACGCTTTTGTGTGTGTGTGTGTGTGTGTGTGTGTGTGTGTCTGTGTGTGTGTGTTCTTCGTGTTATTTGTGCATGCGTGTATGCATACACGCTTTCGCGTGTGTGTGTGTGTGTGTGTGTGTGTGCGTGCGTGCGTGTGTGCGTGCGTGCGTGTGTGTGTGTGTGCGTGTGTGTTTGTGGTACGGTGTGTGGTTGTAAGTACGTACCAGGCCTACGCCAGTGGTGGAATACGTTTTTTTTACTCAACTAAAAGTATCAATACCACAATGTAGAAATACTCCTATACAAGTAAAAGTCCAGAATTCTAAATTCTGAAATTTACTCTCTCTCACTAGTGAAAGTACAAAAGTATTGGTATCAAAATATAAAAAAGTAAAAGTAGTCATTACGGAGAATGCCCCATTTCACAAGTTTTCAAATGTATACAAATCTTTTGAAAGTAGCAGATCTACAAGCTGATGCGGCGCATTGTCAGCTTGTAGATCGGCTATTTTCATGGCCGAAATGTGTATAGGTGCTGAAGTGGTTAATGTATGTTTTGGAGAAGTTGAAGTAAAAAAATAAAAAAAATAATCCATTATATAAAAAAATACTGTACCTCGAAATTTTACCTAAGTACAGTACTTGAGTAAATGTACTTAGTTACTTTGCACCACTGGCCTACGCCTGTCCCGAATCCCCCCCCCCCCCCCCCCCCCCCCGAGCTACAGAATAAACTACTGCTCCGCATGCTCTCAGCATACTGAACCACCAGGAACGCCACCATGTGAAGTCGGGATAAATAGCAAAACTTGCAAACTTTCTGCCATCATCATCATCATCAGCCTTTTGAGTCCACCATACTAGTACTTAACTGTTTCCTCTTCAATATTAACATGTTTCTTCTGTGTATGTAAAGTAGTAAAAAAGCATATTTATTTTCAAATTATATTGTTTTTTATATAAAATAAGGAAAAGGGGTGCTGTGTGTGTTGTGTGAATGCTGTGTGTGTTCTAAGAGGTTCTTAACGAGGGTATAGAGATGCGTGGTGGTCTGCGTGCAGTGGTGGAAAAAGTACTCAATTGCTTTACTTAAGTAAAAAGTATCAATACTGCAATGTCGAAGTACTCTGTTGAGTGAAAGTCCGGAATTTAAAAAAAAAATAAAAGTACAAAACTATTGTCATCAAAATGTACTTAAAATACCAAAAGTAAAAGTAGTCATTATGCAGAATGTCCAATTTTCAAATGTATAAAAATCTTTTGAAAATAGCCGATCTACAAGCTCACAATGCGTCGCATCGCGACGCATTGTCAGCTTGTAGATAGGCTATTTTCAAATGGCCGAAATGTATACAAAGTGGTTAATGTAGGTTTTGTAATAATAATCAAAATCTACAAAGTAACTAGTAACTAAAGTGTGGAGTAGAAGTAAAAGTATTGGCAATTGGAAATACTCAAGTCAAGTACAAATACCTCAAAATTGTAATTAACTACAGTACTTAGTTACTTTCCACCACTGTCTGCGTTGGGCGAGACGGAGACACGAGGACATAACAACGTGTTATAGGAGTCTCTGCCGAGGTGTGTTGGCCAGAAAACGTAACTAATGAAGTCCTGCACGCTTTTAATAGAAAGACAGGCAGAGATATACAGCCTTGTGAATAAAAAGGCACTTTGAAGCAGAGTGTGCGGTGATTTCATCTTTTACGTGGTGGAACAGCAGAGAGTAGCCCTGCCTGAAGAACCAGGAGCCAATCCCGTCGCTGCGTGGCCGCTGGGGTTCCCGTACGAAGGGAAGTAGGAACATGTCATAACGTCAATGTCGGTCAGAAACCTATTATCTCCACATTCTAAGTTTTTGTGTTTTTTCAAAAATGTACACCCTCGATCATACTACAGGGTCACACAAAGGCATCAAAAGTAGCAGATCCACAAGCTTGAAACGCTGCTCGAAGCGACACGTTTCGAGCTTGTAGATCTGCTACTTTTGCTGTTTTGGAATTTGAATCCTGAAAAGTCACAGTTTTGGACATACAGTATGAGGTTTCCAACCGACAGAGACGACAAGATGTACTAAGAAAATGTGTTTCTGTTGCTCGTGCAAAAGAGTGACAATGTTGTGTTGTAGACCGCTGAATCGTTTGCCCTGCAGATATAAACACATTGGGATGCTGCGTTCACACGAGCGGCAACGAAGCGACGGGCTACAATGACGTTTCAGAGGACACCACGTGACATGAAGTCACAAACGTTACGTACGCCTGACACTCTGACGCTGTCACTTTGCTGTGTGACAAAAGCTACAAAACAAAGTTGAGCTGCACGGTTTCAACTTCTTTCCTTTTTTTTTTTCAGTGCTCCAATGACGCGGGGAAAACGTCAATCAATATGTTTTTGTTTCACCATTTCCACTCCCCTATCTCTCTCTCTCTCTCTCTCCACACAATTCCTGCTTGTAAAAACAGGACTTGGAAGTGAGAAAGTGTTTGAGAAATGTATTCACAGAATGTACACGCTCTGAGCTAGTAGATCTGCTATTTGCGCTATTTAAGAAAATGTTGAAACTTTCCAAACAAAACACATGTTTTTATATGACATGCCTAAAATAGCAAGAGAGGTTCGATATATCATTAAATAAATGAAAACAAACTACACTGGTATTATACGGTAGCCTATAAGCTAGACTACTACTTGTAGGCTACAAGCTCTCATTACATCACATCTACTACCAAAGCAGCAGTGAAAACTATATGGCGAAGAGGCGATTTTCCCTTGAGTAGCAAATCTAAGCCTCATGAGACGGGGTTAAGGGAGGGTTGTTGGGTCTTTTGCCATGTTTGTTTTGAAATCACGTCCCTCTTAGCCCCATTGTTAGCTGCTTCCCGCCAGATTAGCTGCTAGAGCCGGAGCTAATGCGGCTACGCAAAAGCTCCGATTCAATGCCCTCTAATAAGCCTGAGTCGCACGCCAGTCTCGCACGCGGAAACAGCCGACGTGCAAGCTCACGACGTGTTACGGTGCAACGCCTCATTAGCTTGTAGATCGGCTATTTCCGGCGCCCAACACAGCTAGCCGCTGCAACTGGGTATTAAATCAAGCTTTACGCGGTGTGTACATGGATATATAGCCCCAACATAATCCTTGTAAACCGTGGGGGCCCCTTTCACCAGGCAAAACACCTCAAAGAATGTCATAAACTGTCTAATCTGTGATTTAGCAGGAACCATGGCTCGCTTGAGGTGAGATAGTTAACCGCCCGTTTCCCCTCTCTCTCTGTGTCAACGTTAGCTATTCTTCATAAGCAAGCAGAAACGCTGGACTTTACTCTGTTGATTTAGCAGCCGTCTCTTGACAGTTTATAAAAAGGATAGTTTCATTGTGTGAACCAGACGCATCTGGTCTCAGTGTTCTCTCCCTACAGATCATAATAATATGACTGAAACGTCAGCCTGATTCTTCTTGTCTTTGTTTCTGCTTGCAAGTGAATATATACAGTGGTGGATAAAGTATAGATACTCAAGCCCAGTGCTTGAGACAAAGTATAGATACTCCTAGTCAAACTTTACTCAACTACAAGTGAAAGTTGCTCTGTCAAATGTACTTGAGTTAAAGTGCCGGACTACTTGATTTTAAAAAAGTATTCAAAAGTGCATGCTTTTAAAATGGTTAAGTATTCGAAAGTACAAATTATGAAGTACATTTGCCTTTTCATATCAAAGCATTGCTGTAATTTCAAAGAACTTAAAAAAATTTAATTTTCCATATTTTTGGAATTTTGCAGTGGAAATGTAGTGGAGTCAAAAGTACAATTTGTCTTTGAAATGTAGTGTAGTGAAAGTCTTAAGCTTCCAAAAACAATACACAGATATTCAAAAAATACTTTTTATTTGGTGACATCACATAAAAATGATGCTTTATGTCTCACTAGAATGAGGGAGTTTATCCACCGCAGCTGTTTAGCAATAGTAGATGTTCCACAACCACTTTTTATTATTGGATGTTACCGTCTCATTGACCTCAACACCGATGACACTGGCTTTAGATTTTACTTAAGTTTTGTGGACCAACTCTTTTAGGCATTTTCAAATGTTCTCTTTGCCTCTGTGATCATTCCGTAAACTTTATTTCTTAGTCTCAAAATTATACATTTGTCCAATGTTTGTTTAGTTCTCACTGGGCCACTTTGAACAGAAAAGCACCATTGAAATGCTTAAGCCAGCAGTTCTCAAAGTGGGGCCAGGGGTCCTTGAGGGCGTTCCAGGACCCCCTGAACACCCTCAATGACCCTATTGCAAAATGTGTTAGTACAGAATCACAATCATTCTAACCACTTTGTCTATATTTCATACGTTGGCTGTTCAAAAATAGCCGATCTACAAGCCTCATATACAGTATCTATCTTTTGAAGTCATTGAACATTGAAGTCTCGAAGGTGTTTGGAAATGTTTAACACAAGTCTTCTCTTCTGGGGGGTCCCTGGCACAAAATATGTATTTTCTGATAAGGGGTCCCCGCAGCCAAATAAATATAGATTTGAGGGTCCTTGAACCCCTGGCTTAAGCGCTTCATCAACGTTGTGACACTCTAAAACCCTGGATTGTTTTGTTATTTTTATTTTATTTTATTGTTTATTTTGTATTGGATTACGCTGTGTGTTTACTGTCCACCACTGCTTGCACAGTGAGTATATGGCAGTAGTTTTTTTTGCTGGGGAAAAAAATAGTACAAAAGATGATTTAGTGAGTTTTCAGCGTCAGAAAAACAAACAGTGACCCCCTGCGGGGGTGTGGAAGTGGAACTATACGTGGGCTGCTGATTCCACTGCAGCTTATCTTTACAGGACTCTAGCAGTGGTTTTCAACCAGTGTTCCGGGGACCACCAGTGGTCCTTGGGGGGGTTACCAGGGGGTCCCCAGCAAAATGAGTTAACATAGCGTCACAATCATTTTAACCACTTAGCTTTGGCTATTCAAAAATAGCAGATATACAAGCTCATAGCGTGGCACCGATCTTGAAAATGTGTGCAAATCTTTGAATATATATATAATTTATAAAGCGAACATTTTTAACTCAAATCTTTGCTTCTGGGTGTCCCTGGCACAAAACGTTCTCAGATGGGGGTCCGCGGCCAAATTTATATCAATTTAGGGGTCCTTGGCATGAAAAAGGTTGAAAACCACCGCTCTATAGGAAGTTGTGTTTATTATAGGCCACACATCTCTCTGCCTCTTCCATCACTTATACTTACTTGTATAATCTAAATATCTGGAATACCTCAGATCCCATGGGTGCTGCTGAATACCCTATAGCATGCCAAGAGCTATTTTGTGAAACAAATTAATCATGATTTTATGTGCTCCCTTAAAACACATTACCCACATATATGCCCTTAGACCTAAGTAGCAACAAGGCAAGATAGAGAGATAAGTGCAGAGAAAACACGCGCACATGCACGCACGCACGCACGCACGCACGCACGCACGCACGCACGCACGCACGCACGCACGCACGCACGCACGCACACACACACACACACACACACACACACACACACACACACACACACACACACACACACACACACACACACACACACACACACACACAGATAGACAGACGTGTGTGTGCTGCAAATAAACAAAACATTTTGGCAATTAGACTCCGTTAACATTTAACGTACATATAGCATACATGAATGCAACGTGCATATGTATAAGATTTGCTTTTAATAGGGAGAACCCCCCCGGAGTCTAGACGCTGGTGGTGGCAGTGCAGATGAACCTTCGTCCTTCTCAACTCTAGACCAGTGGTTTTCAACCAGTGGTCCGGGGACCACCTGTGGTCCTTGAGGGAGTACCAGGGGGTCCCCAGCAAAATTAGTTAATAGCGTCACAATCATTTTTAACCACTTATAGCTTTGGCTATTCAAAAATAGCAGATCTACAAGCTCATAGAGCGGCACCGAGTGCCGCTCTATGAGCTTGTAGATCTGCTATTTTAGAAAAACCTTGAAAAAGTGTGCATATCTTTGAATATTCACATTTTTTTAAAGCGAAAATTAACTGATATCTTTGCTGCTGGGGGTCCCTGGCACAAAACATTTTCAAATGGGGGCCCGCGGACAAATGTATATCAATTTAGGGGTCCTTGGCATAAAAAAGGTTGAAAACCACTGCTCTAGACGATAAAGACTTGGTGGAGTTGGGGATGGAGGTGGGGTTGCTTGTTGCATGCTGGAAAGAGAAAACAAGTGTCAGAGGCAGTGATATTTAAAGAGGCGGTGCCATGGTTTTGCACTTTTTCTGTTTTTCATGTGTCTATGAGGTTGATAGAACTTCATTAAGCCCCCTGGTGGTGTTTGTATGGTGTTTTATGTCTTCTCTGACAATCTTTTTCTTCCTGGAGGCTGAAACCTTGAGGGTCAAACGTGCCAATAGAAAAACAGCGCTTTAGCGACACGGTAAAAACATACCCTCCCCCTCATTATCATAACACAACAGGTGTGTGCATGAGGAGGAGGAGGGACTAGGACAGGTGGGTGGTGCTAAGGTGTTGGAGGAGGTGCTAAGGTGAGAACCAGCAGGTATACTTAATAAACTGGAGGCGTGTCCACAGAAAAACATAATTTTAACACTTTCTGTACACTTTTTTGAAAAAAAATCTTCCTCCTAGTATAACCATACCTGATGATTATGTTTTAGGGGGGGGGGGGGAAATCCCTGAAAACCACGGCACCCCGTCTTTAAAGGCAGAGTCCGGTTGCATGATTGGCCGACAGCAGATTGGCAGATTAGAACACTTAATTAGCTGTGAATGACAACAGAGATCTTCCATATTGAATTTACACGTGGAGCTACATGATGACGTGTCACATGTAGCCATGATGACGTGTCAAACAGGTCCTTTATAAGGGGTCATGCAGACAAACACCTGAGTGTATAGAGTGTATAGTGTATAGAGGTGTATAGAGGCTCTACAGTATGCGAGGAACTCATACTGCGGTTTTCCACTACTAAAATACACTAAATAATAATGTCATTTGGTAAATCACTATCACGGCGGGAGGTTACTAACAAAAACGATGAGATTCATATTTACAACATCCGAAAAGAGCAGAGATATCGGCTGGAACACAGACTTCGGAATCACGAATCGCAGAAATTCGACGCAATCGCAGACGCGTACGAAAAGGACGCGGCCAAGCACGACTCTCCGGACAACTCTACGGGCGACTCTCTGGACGACTCGCTGGACGACCCACTGGACGACCCCGAAGCTCACATGAAGAGTAATTGCCCCCGGAAGAAATACCTTCTCAGAGAGCTGTCCAGCCAGGAGATCGGACGGACGTCCAGCAAGCCGCTGATGGAGGAGTTCAACGAGGAGCGCACCGACTGGAGACTCAGCTACCCCCGACGCATCTGCGAAATCACCAAGCACATGGAGGTGCCCGGCGCCGCCTGGCTGCACCGCTGCTCTTACGGTGGCCGCCAGAAGGACCCGAGGCTCTGGAGGTGACCACTCCACTCCGTGTTGGTCGAGCTACTTTTAAATACCACTTAGACCCTATAACGGCCTATAGGGAACTTTAGACATAAAGTACCAGGTCTACACGCTGTGGGCTTGTAGATGTTGTCTACGGCTATTTCACCGAAGATATTTGCCGCAGAGGGACATACTAGTGGACCTAGTATAGAATATATAGGGTTTAAGTGAGGTTAAAAAGGCTGGTTAGCCTATACTCTTCATAAAAATACACAGAGCTCTATATCAAAATGTACTTAGTAACAGTAGCTAGCTACTGTACATTGAAGCTACTTTATCAACCAAATCAGAGCAAACGTATTTGTATAAAGCACAGGTAAAAAAAAACTGTCATTCCGAAAGTGCTGTACAGATTATAACCATAATATATATATATCGAGACATAAGTGATTCAGAGGCACAAATCAGCAATAAGACACACAAATAAACCATTATTTAAAACAATACAAATCAACCATATCAGTGTGATTCAAAAGCTAATAAAAGGACGTCTTGAGCCTGGAGAAGATTAGATGGAGGGAGAGCCGATCTGACGGTTCCACAGTCCAGGGGCAGCGGCAGTCTAGCGGTCAGGTCACCCCTCAGCTTTGACAGCTTGTAGCACCGAGTCAGCTGACCCGAGGGACCTGGAGGAAGGAAGAGACGTTAAGCCGTCAGCATTGAGGGGGGCCAGCCCGTGGAGGACTTTATACACAAACAGGAGAACCTCAAAATTGACTGTGCCAGACCATACTGGCAGCCAGTGGAGAGAGGGCAGGATAGGGGAAAGGCGTTGGGTAACATGGCCCTTCTTCCTGGGAGAAGTCAGGAAGGACTCAGGAGCCTGGCCACAGCTGTTGGACCAGTCGCAAGCGGGATTCTTTAAAGACGGGGTGCCGTGATTTTTTCCCCCCTAAAACATAATCATCAGGTATTATGGTTATACTAGGAGGAAGATTTATTTCAAAAAAGTGTACAGAAAGTGTTAAAATTATGTTTTCATGTGGACACGCCTCCAGTTCATTAAGTATACCTGGTTCTCACCTTAGCACCTCCTCAACCACCCTAGCACCACCCACCTGTCCTAGTCCCTCCTCCTCCTCATGCCCACACCTGTTGTGTTATGATAATGAGGGGGAGGGTATATTTTTACTGTGTCATTAAAGCACTGTTTTTCTATTGGCACGTTTGACCCTCAAGGTTTCAGCCTCCAGGCAGAAACTCAAAATAGTCAGAGAAGACATAAAACACCATAAAAAACACCACCAGGGGGCTTAATGAAGTTCTATCAACCTCATAGACACATGAAAGACAGAAAAAGTGCAAAACCATAGCACCGCCTCATTAAAATTGACTGTGCCAGACCATACTGGCAGCCAGTGGAGAGAGGGCAGGATAGGGGAAATGCGTTGGGTAATATGGCCCTTCTTCCTGGGACCAGTCAGGAAGCGGACTCAGGAGCCTGGCCGCAGCTTTTGGACCAGTCGCAAGCGGGATTCTTTAAGACACACATACGGGTATTTCGGGGCGTGGCCAGAATCCGCCATTCCTTCACCGGGTGAAACAACACAGCTTTCACCATTGGAATTGCATTACGGAACGCACACATTGTTACTTTTTGTGCGTTTGTTTCGTCATAGCTCAACATATGGTAAATTGTAGTGCGGGTTGAGTGTGGGTTGAGATGCTCTCATCACTGATGTAATTCAGAGGTGGAGAAAGAACTAAAAAGAAAGTGAGTTGCCCCCCCCCCCGGGACCCCAAACAACGCTCCTGCATTGTGACTCTTTAACCCCAGCATACTTATTGTGGGGAAAGCTTTCGCTGAAAATAGCAGATGGACAAGCTCACAATGCCAGCTTTCCCCACAATAACAGAAAGGACACTAGCATAGAGCCCTCAGCCCTGAGGGACACAGCAAGGTTATTATAGTTAATCAAAACTAACAGAATAATGAAAAACTAGATAAAGACACATGTTAGACAGACAACCGAATCAAACTGTACTGTTTCAAAAAACGAAATAAAACTAGCAAACCTGCTTAAAAACAAAGCAATAAAAACAATAAAAAAATAAACTTGATAATGGAAATGAGCTCTGAGTTTTTTTTTAATGTATGCTCCTTTTGACAGATGTACAAATAAACATGTTTTCAATGAAATAAAATACAAATCTATCAAACAGAAAATACAAACTAATTAAAAATGCAAAACTATAATAACCGAGCAACACCTTTCTACTACTCCCCCCCTTCGGTTCAACAGATGAATATTGTGAAAATAGCCGATCTTGTGAGCTTGTAGATTGGCTATTTTCACAATCTTTCTAATTTTATTTGACAATTTGGCGAATGTTTGACCAGTTTTTATAGTATGGTTTGTTGTTTATTTTTGATGCAGTAATGGTCTTTTTTCTTTTCTTTCTTTTTGAGGTATTAAAAAGTCATTAAATTGTCACTTCATCTGCTGAAAATAGCAAACAACACTATTTTCCTGAGAAAGCCTTTGGAAGTCTCTTATCAAGTTGCATGGAAGGCTTTCTTAAAAGATGAAGTTTAATATGCAACAAAATGTTATACTATATTTGTAGTGGGGACCCCTGCTTTGCCTCTTTCAGCTAAGGGGTCCTTGGCCTGACAAATGTGGAAGAGCCCTGTTTGATACAAGACCATGTTGACCGTAATAATGTGGACACTATCTACAGGCAGCCAGTCAGTTCAATCTAGTGTAGGCTGCAGTATTTTAGGCAGTGGCGTGCACAGACATTTTGAGGGGCAGGTGCTCAAGTGCTAAATTATACTTTTTTTTGTTTACTTGGTCTGCTCTTTTTTCACAAAAGGGCACTTCCGGTCAAGAGGGCAAAGGGCAGGTGCTCTAGCACCACCTAGAGTCTATCTGTGCACGTCCCTGTGCACAGATTAAGACGCAATTATTATTCAAATTGAAGGAGCCGATATAAATGTCTACCATTCTGATGAACATTCTGTGTGCATGCATTTTTCATCCTTTGGCTACAATGTCCTTATTTATTTTAATAAGCATTAATTAACCTAATAATGATGTTGGCTAACGACTACAAATGTTTGACTTTCCTATACCATGCCAAAGAATCTGCACCAATGTTTATTTGCCAACTGCCTGCAGGCCAACCTTTTGTTTTTAAATGTTTTTATTTCATATTTTTTTTATATTTAACCTTGGGTTTTCTTTGGGGACTGACCAGCCTGCATAACATGGTACACAGGGGAATAGAAGCATTGACAGTGGCGTCAGTTCAGCAAAAGCTAAGGTATGGCAGCATGCACGCGACCTCATGCACGCGCGCGAAAATTTTGTGCGGTTCTGGGCGGGTTGGGTTCGTTTTTTTCCAGTTTCTGGTTACTTTATTTCGGTTTTAGGGTTAGGATTCGGGTTAGGTTAGGGTTATGTTATTAGGTTTCGAGAGCCTATCAGGCTTCGAACCCTATTACATCTGTAAGAGTTCATTATTCTTCCGCCGGTTTTGCCAGTTCTGGCCTAACCGCCTGGTCACTTCTTATGAAATTCGGCAATATGGTAGAGGGCTATGCCAAACGGCGAAAACCCGAAACTCACAACCATTGGCCAAAGGGTGGCGCTGTAGCACTCAATTGAAAATGCCAACTTTGAACAGGTACAGCTCATGCCCTGTTCGACCTACAGCCATGAAACTTCGATACACACATGCGTCTCCTCATGCCTAACAACTTTCACTGTTTGACTTTTGACCTCTGACCTTTAGATCTCCCACCATTTCGAATTCTATGAAAAGCAGTAAAAAGCAGTAAAAAGCCTACTCCTCCTGGGATTTATGAGCAATCTGTACGAAACTGTATACACATGAACTTTGGACCAATGCCGACAGACGTAACCAAGCGGATTTTCCATAAGTGAAAACGTTAAGCTTTTATAAGCCAATGAAAATTGCAGCTTTTTTTAAATTATTCATCTGCCCCTAACACATACATGCAGACTCACATTTGTTTGACACTTTGCAATATTGTAGAGGGTCCTTCCAAGTATCACTGAAACCAATCTTACTCCAATTGGTCAAAGGGGGGCGCTATAGCAATTTTTTGAAAATGCAAACTTTAAACAGGCAAAAGTCATGCCTCGTTTGGCCGACAGCCGTTAAACCTGCTTACACATGTGCCTTGACTCATGAGGAACACATGTATCACTTTGACCAGTAAGCTCTGCCCTTAGATTGTCTGCAATTTTGAGCAGTTTGAAAAACATTTAAATCCAGGATTTCTGAGCAATTTGCATGAAACTGTGTCAAATACATGTTTGAGGCCCTTTTTCACAGGTTCAGGTGTGTTGGTTCAATAGCTTGATCGCTTAATCATCTGCCTTGAAACCATAGGGTAGCCGGTTCGAATCCCACCTCAGGTAGACTTAATTATAATTGCATTGCACACAACATGACTATATCAATGAATACATGTGCAATTGTTAAAGATGACGAGAAATGCATACTTGAAAGTAGTTATTTTCAATGTATGACGTACTTCATTCGCGCTTTTGTTTTGTTTTGTTGGATTCTCCCTTTTCACTGTCTAAGGCTGTGTATTGGATAGCTCCACCAGTAGAGTGTGAGTCTCATGTGCCGAAGGTCCCTGGTTCGAATCCCACTTATTACAGTTCACATTTAAATTGCATTGTACAAAACATGACCCTGTTAATTCAGACAAGTGCAATGTTTAGACAATAACACGAAATGCTTTTGAGAGTAGTTTTTTTTTATGTATGACATACTTTCTTAATAGCCGATCTACAATCTCACACCTTTTTATATAGCAACGCGTTGTGAGCTTGTAGATCGACTATTTTCCACTAGTTTCCATTCCGAAATATATTGAGCAGTTTGAAAAACATTTAAACCAAGGATTTCTGAGCAATTTGCGTGAAAGTGTGTCATGTGTGTGAACTCCCTTTTCACTAGTACAGGTCTGTTGGCCAAATGGCTTAATCATCTGCCTTGAAACCACAGGGTTCCTGGTTCGAATCCCACGTCATGTAGAATTCATTATAATTGCATTGCACACAACATGACTGTATCAATGAATGCATGTGCAATTGTTAACCAGTAAACTCCGCCCTTAGATTGTCTGCAATTTTGAGCAGTTTGAAAAACATTTAAATCCAGTATTTCTGAGCAATTTGCGTGAAAGTGTGTCATGTGTGTGAACTCCCTTTTCATCAGTTCGGGTCTGTTGGCCCAATGGCTTAATCATCTGCCTTGATACCAGAGCGTCGCCGGTTCAAATCTCACCTCATGCAGACCTCAACTCAATTGCATTACACACAACATGACTGTATCAATGAATAAACATGCAATTGTTAAATGAAACGCTTATTGAGAGTAGTTGTTTTCAATGTATGATGTACTTCATTCCCTCTTTTGTTTTGTTTTGTTTTGTTGGATTCTCCCTTCTCACTGACCAAGGCTGTGGATTGAATAGCTTGATCAATACAGTGTTAGTCTCATGTGCCAAAGGTCCACGGCTCAAACCCCACTTGTCACAGTTTACATTTAAATTGCATTATGCAAAACATGACCCTGTTAATTCAGACATGTGCACTTTGCTCTCTCTCTCTCTCTCTCTCTCTCTCTCTCTCTCTCTCTCTCTCTCTCTCTCTCTCTCTCTCTCTCTCTCTCTCTGTCACAGTCTGTCTGTCTGCCTGTCTGCCACTCTGTCACTGTCTGTCTGTCTGCCAGTCTGCCACTCTGTCACTGTCTGTCTGTCTGTCTGTCTGTCTGTCTGCCAGTCTGTCACTCTGTCACTCTGTCACAGTCTGTCTGTCTGCCTGTCTGCCACTCTGTCACTGTCTGTCTGTCTGCCAGTCTGCCACTCTGTCACTGTCTGTCTGTCTGTCTGTCTGCCAGTCTGCCACTCTGTCACAGTCTGTCTGTCTGTCTGCCAGTCTGCCACTCTGTCACTGTCTGTCTGTCTGCCAGTCTGCCAGTCTGCCACAGTCTGTCTGTCTGCCAGTCTGCCACTCTGTCACTGTCTGTCTGTCTGCCAGTCTGCCACTCTGCCACTCTGTCACAGTCTGTCTGTTTGTCTGTCTGCCACTCTGTCACAGTCTGCCAGTCTGCCAGTCTGTCACAGTCTGCCACTCTGTCACTGTCTGTCTGTCTGTCTGCCAGTCTGCCAGTCTGCCACAGTCTGTCTGTCTGCCAGTCTGCCACAGTCTGTCACAGTCTGCCAGTCTGCCAGTCTGCCACTCTGTCACAGTCTGCCAGTCTGCCACTCTGTCAAAGTCTGCCAGTCTGCCAGTCTGCCAGTCTGCCACTCTGTCAAAGTCTGCCAGTCTGCCACTCTTGTCACAGTCTGCCAGTCTGCCATTATTCTCGAAACCGCTAATTGCTGCTTGCAGCTATATTTTAATTCTTATTTTTGCCTGATTTTCCCGATTTATTATCAAAAAAGTACTTCTTTTTTTTTTCTTCCCTGGAGCCAGGGTATGGCAGCTGCAATAGCCTGCCATACCCAATTGACGCCCCTGAGAAGCAAGCTGTTTTGTGTTATCCGAGCGGGGGCTTTTAAATGTTTTTATTTTAATTTTTCATAATAACCTTGGGTTGTCGCCACGACCGCTGTCATTCATTTGTATTCCATAGAAAAGTCAGCTTTTGTCTTCTATGGAAGTGAGTCATGCACCGAAACTAGGCGATCTACAAGCTTACAACACGCGTGTTGTAAGCTTGTAGATCGCCTATTTACAGTTATTAGTTATTCAAAGATTAACTCTCTCACTGCCAGACTTATTTATGGCCGCATTTGCCCACTGCCAGACATTTTTCTTACCTTTTTCAAGTATTCACAGAATTTTTATCTTGGGTTCTGAACATATATATTTACAGTCCAGAACTGACACAATCCATGGTTAACATGACCTACTGTATGCCCTCTATATCAGCTGTCTGTTTCTATGCTGTGTACACACACACACACACACGCACGCACGCACGCACGCACGCGCGCACACACACGCACACACACACACACACACACACACACACACACACACACACACACACACACACACACACACACACACACACACACACACACACACACACACACACACACACACACACACACACACACACACATTCACTCAGAGACTTGTTCACATCATCACCCAACAGCACCAGCCAGGCGCGTTAATCCCGGGGGGGGGGGGTTTGTCTCCCCCTAGCTTCAGATTGGACCCCCCCAAGTCAGATTGGACCCCCCCAAGTAATTTAGAATTATAAATACTTATTTAATAGAATCTGAACCCACTTTCGAAATCATGCACTCATAAACACGATGCATTTTGTTTACAAGAATTTGGGGACTGACCAGCCTGCATAACACCGTACACAGGGGAATAGAAACAAGCTGTTTTGTTTTATCCGAGCGTTACCTCCCATATCATCAATAAAACCAATGACACATTGAATGGTGCTGTGGCCTTTTCTCGCTTAGATTGATTGTTGAGCTATGATTGACTACTCCCCAAATCGGACATGGGGAGTATATATATAGTATTTGGGGTTGGACTTTCATAAAAGACACACAGAACAGACACACACACACACACACAGAGGCAACTTGCACTTTATTATAACGATGAACATGTTTGGACCATACATCATAAAGGTGAGTGAGAGAGGGACATTGGCTTGAGCTCTAAAAGACATTTGAATGATTATTCCAGCTTTAACGTTTAGTTTTATACAAGATAAAACACTTGAAAACTTGCATTTTAAATAATTCTATCAATTTACAGTGAGTCCGTGTCTTGCGTTCTTCCCTTTACAGGTTCTGCTACTGGGACTGCTTTGTGTCCCCATGTTGATGTCCACGTTGCCATGCTTTGATGAAGACAAGCTGGAGGAGAGAGCTGAAAGGAAGCTTAGACGCCACTACCTACAGCCGTCTGAACCAGAGGTTCATACTGAGCCTGACGCTCCCAAAACCTGTCCCATCGACCTCTATGGAAAACTACCTGAGGACATCAGCACCCGCTCCCTCTCACCCTGGAGATACATGTAAGCTGTGTCCCACTTGTTTTCATGTTTATTTTTGATTGATTGATTGATTGATCGATTGATCGATTGATCGATTGATTAAAAAGTGAATACATAAAAATATGTTTGTATGTATAAGGATAAAACCAAAAAAAAGTGGGAGTTAGCAGAGACGCACAGAAAGTTAATTAATAATACATGTATTCATTCATTTCCATTGTACTAGACCGCTAAAATAACAAGAAACAACAGGTATACAGTATTCTGTATATATGTGACCTGCTACGACTCAACACAATTATGGTTATGGTTATGGCTCTGGTTATGGTTATGGCTTTTCAGCAAGATTTTTATGGAGAACTTTGACGTAAACAATGGAGCTAATCGACCTCAGGCCTTCAGCATGCTATAAAGTCTCTGCCGCTGCCTCTGGTAGAATAGCTGTGTAAGACGTCACTAACCTTAGAAACACAACTGACTGAGTAGCACTTTGTTTACTATCCTGTGGACCATTCACACATTATGTGATGACATGGTCCTCTCCTCCACTAAAATGAGTAGAAGATGTGGATCAACAGAACTAATTTATTGTGTGAGTGGGTATTAGGGATGCTAGTGTAACAGTATGCACACGCATAACCAAAATGACATTGAACAAGTGCCCCTGACAAATTATTTCACAGGGACTTGTCCATTGAGATAACTTTGGGTGCCATACTGTACTCTCTCCTGCTCTCACCAGATATTAAGCTTATTGTTTCTCTGTGAGACTGGAAAATAAGCTTTCATATCCAGGGATCATTCTATGTACGTTGAACATTGATGAGGAATTATTGAAATGGACACGTATAAGTCATGACTGAATTGTCTGGTCGCCTTACAGCCGCGAAACCAGAGAAGACCGCTTCCCACGGACGCTGGCCGTGGCCCAGTGCCTGTGTGAAGGATGCATCATCGTGTCCCATGAGGAGAACGCACGACACCACCATACAGGCTACAACTCTGCACTCATTAAGCAAAGCAGGGGGGTTCTTAAAAAGGAACTGTGTGAGGATGGGAAAAGATATCACCTTGTACCAGCACTTGAACTGGTGGCAGTTGGTTGCACATGTGTCAAACCCAGGACTGTGTAGGAACATGTCATGAACCAGTGGATTTCTAACTTTAAGTTACTCTTTTGAGCGACCTGCCAGCAGACACCTGCTGACAGGTGTGTGCCAGTCACAGGTGCACCTGAGCTGTGTTGCTCATTCCACGATTGCACAATCCTTGCAGGTCATACCTCGTTGTAAAGGTGACTAATCAATGATAAAAACGATATAAAACACAATACCAATTGGTATTATTGAAAGAAATAAGCAACCAAAGTTAAGTCTCCGAACTTTTTGTGAGGAGTTCATATGAGAGGTTTCAATGAATAAGTGTGTTGTGCCAGTCAGTTTAAACACTTTTTATATATTTAATTTAATGTAATTCATATTTAAAACGGATTTGTAAAGATGGCCATTTAACAGAGGAATACAGAATGCTGTGGTGAGTTCTGAATGGAGCATCATGTAGCACAGAGGAAACCAAACTTTTTAGTTCAAGACCCAAATGACAAATTAGACGTTTGCCCAGGACCAAAACTAACTTCGGTTCAGCCGAATACTACATGTTTCTATTTATTAGATTTTTAAATTGTATTCATGAAATACATTTGAAAAATGTTGGAATTGTTCTTAATTGATGAAAAGTTGTGATTTTATTTTGTTTAAAACTTTGTTTAATATTTTTTTACATAATATATATATTTTTTTTTAAATATAGGAAGGAAGCAAATAAGGGGATATTTACTCGCAACCCGTACAACTTGGTCCACGAGCCGAAGCGTCGGGACCCATGTTTGAGTCTCATCACTAATGTTCTGCTGCAGTGATAGCAGAGAGGACAGCAGAGTGAGAACGTGAGGTCTATACATGACATCATCGTAATCAAACATGGGAAGACTTATCAAGTGTGAATAGAGCCGTGGGAACACCCCGCCCAGATCATTACCCCGACCCAACCCTGTAACCCAACATGCCTGGACGTCACCGGGCCCAGGCCAGCTCTGAATACACAGTAGAGACAGACATGCTTGTATCTCTCTGTGTCGTTCTATTTTTATGATATAAACTACACTGCTGTTATACCTGCTGTTATTGTTATTGCTGTCATCACAGTTTTACTATTGTTGTTGATATTGCTTGTATCTCCCCCCCCCCCCCCCCCCCCCTCTCTCTCTCTTACAATTACAATTTTTTCCAATTTCACTTGTTTACCCTGTATCCTTTATGAGTTCTATCTTCTGATTGGATGGAATTGGTGAGGTCCTGATGACTCATCATGTAGCACAAGATCAGAAATGTTTTTTTTTTGCCCTGATCCATTCAATGACATTCTGTCCAGTGTTGCCATGTCTGCTTATTGTAAGTGACTTTGGGCTTAGTTTTCTGTAAAGTTGCTTGTAAATATTGGTAGTTGACGGTTGCGTTTTTTTGGGCTTGTTTGCAAAATGTAGAACTTTTTGGGCTTGTTTCCTAATGTTGTTTAAACCAGTGTCTCTCAAACATTTTCACGTGAAGGATCCCCAAATTCTTTTGGCCTTGTTTTCAGTGATTCTGTCCAATCCTGACTGGAAGATATCAAAGCCGTTGTTTAGTGCCAAGAAGTTGTCCACAGATTTTTCAATGATTTCTCAGACGGCAGGTTTGAAACACCTTTCATTAATGGTTATTCTTCTTCTAAGAGTGGCTTGATGACTGTAGTTTTCAGGGCCATGTGGGAAGCAACCTGAGAAAAGAGAAGAGTTGACAAT
>NC_139953.1:46472185-46509685 GCF_963454915.1 Gymnoscopelus microlampas | reverse complement strand
CACTCCCACCATTTAACATGTGATTATAGCACCCTGCATGCTAGGGGGTCCAACCACCCTGCATGCTAGGGGGTCCAACCATGCATGCTATAGGGGGTCAAACCACCCTGCATGCTAGGGGGTCAAACTACCCTGCATGCTAGGGGTTCAAACAATGCATGCTAGGGGGTCAAACCACCCTGCATGCTAGGGGGTCAAACTACCCTACATGCTAGGGGGTCAAACCATGCATGCTAGGGGCCAAACTACCCTGCATCTGCATGCTAGGGGGTCAAACCATGCATGCTAGGGGGTCAAGGGGTGGCCAGGGGGTTGTGCACGTGTGTGGGTTTGTGCGTGCGTACGTGCATGTGAGAGAGAGAGAGAGAGAGAGAGAGAGAGAGAGAGAGAGAGAGAGAGAGAGAGAGAGAGAGAGCATTACTGTAATGTGTGTGTTTTATGTGTGTGTGTGTGGGGGGGGTGTCCTCATAAATGTTCAAATGTACATTGTTGGTCCAGGCTGCTATTTTCAGTGTGACCCTGATAGTGAGTGGGTAACTTGAAGCCTGTTTAAGTGTAGGTACACTGTGTGTGTGTGTGTGTGTGTGTGTGTGTGTGTGTGTGTGTGTGTGTGTGTGTGTGTGTGTGTGTGTGTGTGTGTGTGTGTGTGTGTGTGTGTGTATATATAGTCCTGCTATACAGGTTTATCTGTGTGCATGTGCATGCATGCGTGTGTGTGTGTGTGTGTGTGTGTGTGTGTGTGTGTGTGTGTGTGTGTGTGTGTGTGTGTGTGTGTGTGTGTGTGTGTGTGTGTGTGTGTGTGTGTGTGTGTGTGTGTGTATGTGCGCACACACGTGTAGCAGACAGTAGTGGCTCAGAATGCTGCAGTATATGTAAAAAAAACTGCTCCAGGAGATTTTTTGTGCTAAAATAGTTTTGTTTTTTTTGCTGCAGATCTTGGTTCCGTTCTATATGGTCAAATCTCAAAGTTAAACATTTTCGGACCCCCAGCCTCTTTCTGGGTCTTTTCCTCACCCGGGACACCCCAGATTGACCCCTGCTGTGCTCAGTACTCATTACATTCCTGGCTCTATGCTCCTGCTCCAGAACCATGTCGAATGAGATCACAATGGAAGCACAACAGTGTTTTTTGGCCGGGCTCTGATTTGAATCAGGCCAGAGGTAAACGGCCCGAGGCAACCCCTGCCCCCATTAGCAAAAGCATCTCCACCCGCCCCAAAGGGGGGATTCCCCTTTAGGCTAGTGATTAAGATGTTGGCTTTCCATGTGGGAGACCAGGGTTCAAATCCCGGCTGTGTGTGTGTGTGTGTGTGTGTGTGTGTGTGTGTGTGTGTGTGATAGAGAGAGAGAGACCTTGCCCACTACCTACACTACAGCAAGGTTATTTAACAGGGGGTCCGGGACCCCTAGGGGGTCCTTAGAGTTAGTACAGGGTGTCTGCCAAATCTTTGTGTGATAGGATATGTTTTTTTTACATTAACCTCTTGAACCCTACAGTCAGAGAACTTAAGCCAAAACTAGCTGATCTACAAGCTCACAACGTCTCGCAGTGTGAGCTTGTAGATCAGCTAGTTTTGGCAAAGAGAGGGGAAAAAGAGCAGACTAAGTACATAGTGAAATCAAATTTACTAAGTATTGATGTTTTAAAATGTTAGATGTCTGAAAATACACATGAATCCAACATGATAGTGTTGTCAAACAAGTCTATGAAGCTATATCTTTAAAATCTATGAAATGTTTAATCTGCAACACAATTTTATACAATATAGAGCGGGTCCCTGCTTCATCTCTTTCTCAGCTAGGGGGTCCTTGGCCTGATAAACATTGAAGATCCCTGACCTACAGTGAATCCTCCTTCTATTCCATCTAGTCTCAGGGGTTCTTCATGCCATAATGATCATTTTCTCCGCCTTCCTACGTTCCCACAGAACCACCAGCATGGCTCCAATTTACCTCCAGCACCACAAACATCACACTCCCTAAAACCAACCCCTACATGAAACACTAGCTGACCAACACACAACTTAACGCTACGCTCCAGGCTCCAGTGCGTCACTGAACCGCAAAGTCTCCCGTTCTCCTGATTCCACTCGTGTAATGCGTGACCTTGTCGCATTACGTTTCAATTTATGATCATACGTTGCCTATACGTTGGGGGTAATATCTCAACACGCTCTAAGTGGATTAGAGTCGGTATAATCTGCTTATTATGCCATATTTAAGGATTTTGCTGTTTCATGGATGGATAGCTACAGCTAAATCCATTCAGGGGAGAAAAAAAACTGCAACCCATCACTCAAAGCCAGTGCTTGAAGAAACTATAGTCTGATTATTTTTTTATATAATTTCAAAAGGGGATCTCTGATAACAAAAAGGAAAAGGTCCCCCACACTGTCTGGAATTTGGAAAAAGGTTGCTCTTTATAAAATCAATGTCAGACCTTCATCAGGACAGACAATCATTGATTTTATTATCAGAGATTCCCTTTTGAACATTTGCACCTTTGTCCTATAGGCACCTGTCACCAACCTTTGAGGTTTGCATTGCCTTCTTCTAAAAACAATTTGCATAATTAAAAGTAGTAATTGTCAGGCTCCATCTTTATCTTTTATTTTGTAGTGAAAGTTTCCTGTTTTCTGTGGTGCATAGATTTTGACTTACTTTACTGCTGTATTTTATTTTGAAGTAATGTCCCTAGTATTTCCTGTTTCCTGTCTGTCTGTTTTGTCTCACCTACCCTGTGATTGTTGTTAGCTTGTGTCACGTGTGTGTGTGTCCACTGTTTGTCCCAGCAGTCAATCCATGAGTTGATTGTCTTTGAGTTTCAAAACCTACAGTATGTTAGCACACACACTAAACAGAGTGCATGTTGTCTTAACTCTGAATATGACTGATGTACAGTATTAGCATGCTGCTGAGCTAAACGCAACACAGACCACCAGGATTACCTTTCTGTATAGCATAGAGTCTATACTATAGACTGTAGGGGGCGCTCTGCTGCTGCACTGGAACTGCCACCTACAGCCAGGTATGTTTACATTGACATGTCATGATATATGCTGCTAAATGATGATGTCTGCCTGCATGTGAGACTATCTGTTACTCTGCTATTGCTGCCTTCACCTTATGTATCTGCTGCAAAAACAACACCTTGTGTATATCTGTTACCATACATTTTATTTAGCTGCTATTTTCACTGCACAAGCCTTATTTTTTATATCTTATCTGCTTGAATTTGAACATATTTCACTGCACTCATATCAGGAATATTTTACCTGTCTGTCTTGTTCTTTCCTTGTATCTATTCTGCTTCACTTGAATGGGAGTTAGAGAGACAATATCACCCACTTTCTTATTTTATCTGTGATGTTTTTGATTGAATACTTTATTAACAAGGTAGTTAATAGTACAAGTAGTACACTCAAACGTAAAAGGATAAAATGTGCTCCTCGGAGCACAGGTTGGAATCAGGATGGAATATGGAAAATCTGATCACATGACTATAGAGATACTGTGGACAAAATCTGCTGGAGTAATAGCCAAAAATGTGTTTAAAAACTTCGGCCGATGTGAAAAATGTGGGCCACTGGTTCCGCTCCATGCCCTCCAGGGAGTGTGTGTGCACAGTTTCATGACGTTCGGTCCAATGGTGCCGCAGATGAGCACACAAGGACACACAGACGGACAGGGGCGAATACATAGTCTCTTGTACTCTATTCATCCTGTGACAATAAGTTGAAGTGGAAACACAATGCTCTGTCAGAATTCAGATGTTCTTGTTATTGCCTCCGCCAGGCCGAAGGCATGGTGGAGAGTATGTTTTCACTTTGTCCGTCCGTGTGTGTGTCCGTGCACTTTGTCCGTCCGTGTGTGTGTCCGTCCAGCTCCATACATGGGCACATGGTCTGCGAACACCTAACATTGGTCAAGCTTCACGTGACATCACAATATGTAATATAAATAAAAAAAGACAGAATTAACCAGGAACAGTTTTACCACCTCGCCTGGCGGAGACCTGTGCTCCGAGGAGAACATTTTCTAGTTTTACATTTTACAGGTCACACACATCCACATAGCATTGAAAGGTGCTGAACTCAAAACAACTTGGATCAAAGGCAAAAAGATGAGTTTTCAGACTGTTAGCTCCCTTCTAGAACTTTATTGTGAAATGAAAAAAATATGACATTATGACAGTCACATTGACCCCAGCCAACAGCCAACAGAAGAACATCTCTCCATCCTGCCAGCAAGCACTGCAACCTTCATCTCATTCTATTCCAACTAACTTCCCCTCTTAAAAACACAGCACTACAAAGTAACACAAACACATTCCAGTTGACTCAATAAATACACTTGGTGTTACTGTATACTGTATGACCAAAGTGATTCTCACGTCCAAACAGTTGATTAATCAGCTTATCAAACAGAACCACAGGGTGTGAAAACAACAAACACATTTGGGAACATTAAGCATCAACGTTTATTTTCAGAACCGACGCAGGGGAGAGCAGCGAAACGCACGGGACAGCCGGCCGTAGACATCGATTTGACACGGTTAACTTATCAAAATGTTCAAATTTCAGTTTCTTCCACAAGAGGCAGGAAACCTTTTCAGAATAAATCCATAACCATTAATCTTCCCCTGACAGAACATGGAGCGTTCCTTGGCCGGCTCATCTGTCCAGGTTGTGTAACATGGAGAGAGAGACAGTATTGCTCACACAATATCAGAAGACTGTGCACTATAAGCAGTGGTGTAAAGTAACTAAGTACATTTACTGAAGTAAACTTTTGAGGATTTTTTACTTTACTGGAGTATTTCCCATTTTCAGTACTTTAACTTCTACTCCACCACATCTCAGAGGCAAATATTGTACTTTTATTCCACTACAATTATTTGAAAACTTGAGTTAATAGTTACTTTTCAGATATTAATTATGATATTATGAAACATACATTAACCAATTTAGCCCTATTTTATACCGATTTGAAAATAGCCGATCTACAAGCTCACAACGCGTCGCATCGCGACGCGTTGTGAGCTTGTAGATCTGCTATTTTCAAACATTTTAGTACTTTTACTTTTGGTAGTTTAAGTACATTTTGATGCCAATACTTTTGTACTTTTAATCAAGTAAATTTAGAATTCTGGACTTTTACTTGTAACAGAGTATTTCTATATTGCAGTATTGATACTTTTACTTAAGTAAATAATTTGAGTCCTTTTTCCACCACTGACTATAAGCCTGATTTATTCTTCGTGTTCGTCCCTGTCGCTTGCAAGAAATAGCCGTTCCACAAGCCCACAGAGCGGCTCATCTCGCCCACATTGTGGACTTGTAGATCGGCTATTTGCGGCGAGCGACAGGATCATGAAGTCGAAGCATAATTTAAGCACTATAAGCATGGAAGGTGATGCAAGTAGAAAAAAAACCTGGGGGAAGGCTGAGCTCCATTCACTCTGCTAAACTACTGCAAACAAAACAAAACCAACGTGTTCAGATCAAGGCTTTTAGCTCTAATCTCTCCAGCAGCATAGCTAGGGCAGCACTAGGTAAATATACAGGTGGTCAGTTAGAGGTGAAACTATAACTCCATTCACATAGCTTCATTTATTCAGCCTTCACCAGCATGTGAAGTGCGGCACGAAGTGATGCGCTATGAGCTTGTAGATCTGCTACTTTTGAATAGCCAAAGTATAGAATAAAAATGATTGTGATGCTATATTAAAACATTTTGCTGGAGACCCCCTGGTACCCCCCCAAGGACCCCTGGGGGTCCCCGGACCCCTCTTTGAGAACCAATGCTGTAATTTCGTGGCTCTCAAACTACAGTGTATACAGATAACCTGTATACACTTACTGTTTACTGTATGTTAGTTTGTTTACTGTTGAGTGAGAAAACAATGTTGCACATTAAGCTAATCATCTGGGACCACACATACACACACACACACACACACACACACACACACACACACACACACACACACACACACACACACACACACACACACACACACACACACACATACACATACACATACACACACAGTTTGAGTGTCACTGCTGTGAAACTTTTTTTTTGCATAAAACAAAAGGTTTTATTCGAAAATAATTAAAGTTGAAGCTCGATATTCCGATAGTAACCATTTGCTCTAGAGTCTCCCTGTCTCTCCAGTTCTTTAGTAAACAGAAAATAAAGGTTCAGGTGGGTTACAAATGCCATCCAATCAGGAGACACCACAGCACAAAGATAGCTTGTGTTCCAATTTTGTCTGCACGTTTTTTTGTTTTTGTTTCATCTCTTCTAATATAACGTGTCTCTCCTGTATCCTGTATGAGTTATCTCCTGATGGGATAGAATTGGTATCCCTGAACCTGAAAATTATGTTTTCTGTTTTGCGTGTGTGGTCTGCAGGGGGCTGTGGCTGTGCCATGGTTTACTTTGGGAGATCCTGTCAGGTGAGAGGAATGTCCTATCTAGGGAATGCCCAGGTCTTCCTGTCGGCCCTAGCTGGAGGAAACAGGAATGCCTCCAACACCCGCTCTGTGTGCTGAGTAGACGTGCCCAGGATTGTCTGGCAGCCTCGCGCTCAAGGACAGACAGATAAGACACAGACACACACGCACACACGCACGCACACACACACACACACACACGCTCGCGCACGCACACACACACATGGCCGCACACACACACTCTACAGGAACCACGATTAAATCAAATATTTATCAAACGCAGGGAAGAGTGTGAGTGGTTGGAATGAGACCCGCTGTGTCTGAAATATAAACTTGTGTTGAAAAGCAGAACTCAGTGAGGAGGAAGGCGTGACTTCTTCTTCTCTGCTACACTTCACTGAAAGCAGACCAGAACATATACAGTACAGTGTATACAGTATAGAATGATAGTACACGCGTACTTGGCTGTGGTGTTGCGGGGTTGCTGAATTGTGCTACTGTGAGCCTGCCCTGAATGTTATGTGATCAGTGATCAGGTATTATTCCACTTCCCTCAAGATCCCACTGAGCATTTTTCGGCTATTAGACGTCTAAAATACGTCTAAGGGCTAGGCTAAAACGGGGTTATAATTGGTCTAACAGTGAAAGTTTTTTAGCGGCCTAGGCTTAGCCTAGACGTTGATTAGCTGTTTTTTAAGCGTCTGTATATTCACCTGTTTCCTAGGCTGTGTGTTTTCCACTTCCTGTCGATTTCATTGGATATCATTGGTCATCTGACCAGTTTCATTGGATTTCATTGGATCAAATCGACAGGAAGTGGAAAACACACAGCCTAGGAAACAGGTGAATAGACGTCTATATTATAGACGTCATTTCAACGGCTATAATATAGACGGTCTATAAATAGACGCTTAAAAAACAGCTAACACTGCGCAAAAAACAAGGTTTCCGGCTATGAAAACAGATGAAAAGGAGATGTAAATTCAGTGAAAATTCCTGTATTTACATGAGCTAAACCACTCGGAAAACTCAAAGTTTTCTGAGTCAGTAAACGCATCTCCTTTTCATCTGTTTTCATAGCCGGAAACCTTGTTTTTTTGCGCAGTGTTAGCTGTCTAGCCTAGGAAACAGGTGAATATACAGACGCTTAAAAAACAGCTAATCAACGTCTAGGCTAAGCCTAGACCGCTAACAAACTTTCACTGTTAGACCAATTATAACCCCGTTTTAGACGGAGGTCTAATAACCGACTATGGCTCAGTGGGATACAATAGTTTTTTATAGTTATATTTTTTACACATGAGAGTAAAGTTCTTTGGATTTGGTTAATCAACATTGTCTGTATTTTATGTATCTGGAGAACCGCCTTGGTGTGGGCATCACTGACGCGTGATAGTGATCCGTAACAACATTCTACCAAGACCCGCCCCAGCGCTGTGATTGGCCAGTGGTCACTTTGAGTGACAGTTGGGGCAAACGGAGTCCCCACAACATCATTTACTATTCTGTGCCTATCGGTTCAAAGCGAACTTTGCAACGTTCGGCACGGCAACTCGGTGCCTCTCGTGGCTCAAGTTCGCTTGAGACTGCGCCCCTCCGTCGCGGTCCGGTCCAAAACTATACTTTATTAGCCAAAAAAACGTTGTCTGCAGTTGTTGGAAAAAACGTGCCTCCGGCGGGAGTCGAACTCGAGCCTGAGTGTCGGCAGCCTAACGCCTAGTGAGGCACGCCACGAATCCAGGGACCCCCATAAGAGAAGGTTTTTTTACGGCTCTAGCAGCGATTCTCAACCATTTTGATTTCAAGGACCCCCAGTTTGACATGCATTAGAGGCTACGGACCCCCATTTAATGGCATTTATATCTCTGGGACCCCAATTTATATTGTAAAATCAATGTTAGTTTAACTCTGAGAGTGTACAAATGGAACCAAATGGACCCGTTAGGGTCCATTTGGTTCCATTTGTACACTCTCAGAGTTACAGACCCATAAGGGTCCATTTGGTTCCTGTCATTGGTTCCCACTTTGAGAACCAATGATGTGGAGTACCCTGATGTGATCAATATCACAAAACTCCATATATGGGCATACAAGGGACACAGAGAGACACAGGGTATAGCCTACAACGGGTACTCGGACAATGCGTACAACGGCTTTTGCATACCATATCCATCATGCATTGTTCCCGAGTCAGTGCCCTAGTTCTTACTAATGGTCAAACATCAGTCATAGCATAGCTGGAGGTGCTTGAAGTTCCCTCTAAATGTTAACCATTTGCACACAGCCCCAGTATGTGTGTATAAATATCTACATTATTTACATACGTGTGTGTGTGTGTGTGTGTGTGTGTGTGTGTGTGTGTGTGTGTGTGTGTGTGTGTGTGTGTGTGTGTGTGTGTGTGTGTGTGTGTGTGTGTGTGTGTGTGTGTGTGTGTGTGTGTGTGTGTGTGTGTGTGTGTGTGTCAGACAGTGATGGATGCTGCAGTGAGGAGAAAGTGTGATTCCAGTAATGCATACCTAACAAGACGTAGCTATCCTGTGCTCCCGGGCTTAATTTATGCTCTGTGTCCTATGATCCGCATTGCACTGCGGGGAGCTTATAGATCGCCTATTTTCGGCATGCAACCCCGCCATGCGTCGAAGCATAAATCACGCTTTACTCTCTCCCTCTCTCTCTATACCCCCTCTCTCTCTCCTTGTCTCTCTCTCTGTGCAGAAGGCAGTGGTGGAAAAAGTACTCAAATGTTTTACTTAAGTAAAAGTATCAATACTGCAATGTAGAAAGTCTCTGTTACAAGGAAAAGTCTGGAATTCTAAATTTACTTGAGTAAAAGTACAAAAGTATTGGTATCAAAACGTACTTAAAGTACCAAAAGTAAAAGTGCTAACATTTTGAAAATAGCCGATCTACAAGCTCACAACGCGTCGCGATGCGACGCGTTGTGAGCTTGTAGATAGGCTATTTTCAAATAGCCTAGGTATAATATAGGGCTAAAGTGGTTAATGTATGTTTTATAATGTAATCATTTATATCTGCAAAGTAACAAGTAACTAAAGTTTTCAAATAATTGTAGTGGAGTAAAAGCACAATATTTAGAGTAAATGTACTTAGTTACTTTACCCCCAGAAGGCATCTGCACCTCAGAAGTATGCCAGTGATTTCTCATGCACTCATTGACACTTGATCATCGCAATCCCACCCCCACCCCCCCCTCCCCCCATAGATCCTTCCGTTCCTCTACCGTTGCTCCCACAACCCTTCTACCCCTCTCTGCCCCCCCCCCCACCCCCCCACCCCCCCCCCCCCCCACTGAAGTAAGTGTATCTCCTTTTAGCATTAGAGTATCTGTAAGCCAAGAGCGTCTGTCACCAGAGCACCAGAGTTCATTCAGTGGAATGGCATGCAGTTGGCCCTTCAACACAGTCAGCCTAGGCTCTAGAGTCTTTCTGGAGGAGTGGGGCAGACTGCAGGGTGTAGGGGCAAACAGCTTTCTGGAGGAGTGGGGCAGACTGCAGGGTGTAGGGGCAAACAGCTTTCTGGAGGAGTGGGGCAGACTGCAGGGTGTAGGGGCAAACAGCTTTCTGGAGGAGTGGGGCAGACTGCAGGGCGTAGGGGCAAACAGCTTTCTGGAGGAGTGGGGCAGATTGGGCGTAGGGGCAAACAGCTTTCTGGAGGAGTGGGGTGTAGGGGCAAACAGCTTTCTGGAGGAGTGGGGCAGACTTGCAGGGCGTAGGGGCAAACAGCTTTCTGGAGGAGTGGGGCAGATTGCAGGGCGTAGGGGCAAACAGCTTTCTGGAGGAGTGGGGCAGATTGCAGGGTGTAGGGGCAAACAGCTTTCTGGAGGAGTGGGGCAGATTGCAGGGCGTAGGGGCAAACAGCTTTCTGGAGGAGTGGGCGTAGGGGCAAACAGCTTTCTGGAGGAGTGGGCGTAGGGGCAAACAGCTTTCTGGAGGAGTGGGCGTAGGGGCAAACAACTTTCTGGAGGAGTGGGCCAGAGGTACCAAATAACAGCTTGTTATTTGGTACCTTCTCATGGTCACACACAGTGTGAATAACAGTTAGGCCCGATTACATGTTGGCTGCACAGCCAACCCTCCTCTGTGGTTTCCACAGCCGCACCACCGGACCCTCCTCTGTGGTTTCCACAGCCGCACCGGACCCTCCTCTGTGGTTTCTAGTGATTCCAAAGGGAATGTCTCACATCTACAGGAGAGGTTCTCAAGCTGTGGGTCGGGACCTCCCCCCCCCCCCAACAGGGAAGGTGGCTGTGGGGGTCGCACGTTGACGCCTGGGGAAAAAGAGAAAAACATTATCATTCACATTAAGTGTGTTTTATATGCTTTGTTTGTTTTTTTAAGCATAGCTTAAACAGTAGCAACAGATGTACTGTATTGTGTATGCTGTATTTTATTTTCTGAAATTGTTTGCATTTCTTGGAATTTGTGTTTTACAATTTCTGAAAACCTGTTTTGGAATTCTTTTATGTTTCTTGGAAAGAGTCGGAAAACGTTTGAGAACATTTGAGAATGTTTGGAACTGTTACTGTCCGTAATGACATGAGCAGAATGGGGACAGCAGGCAGGGCGAGGGCGAGGGAGGGTAATGGTTTCCTGGAAGTGACACCAACAGTCTCCACTCTCTCAAACACACCGGCAGACAGACATCCATCCATCTGCCATCGCTATGTGAGTGTGTGTGTGTTAGTGTGGCACACGTATACAGCCACATAAAGTAACTAAGTAAGTAAGTACTACATTTACTTAGCCCATTCAAACCGGGAACGCATCCGTGTCATTTTTAGATTTCTTTGGGCTATTCAAAAAATAGCAGATATACAAGCTCGTAGCGCGGCACTCGGTGCTGTGCGACGAGCTTGTAGATCTGCTATTTGGGGGAAAAATCGTGGGGCTTTGAATATAATATATTTTTAAAGCGAACATTTGTAACTCAAATCTTTGCTTCTGGGGGATTCTACAAATGTCTTCTAAATCCTTTTTTTTCTTTTTGGATTAACGTATGTTGCTATAATATAAGTGGTTCTCAAAAAATGATATGTATTTGGCTGTGGACCCCCATCTCAAAATATGTTGTTCCAGGGACCCCCAGAAGTTGTAAACAGCGTTAAAAACGTTTGCTTTAAAAAAATATATATTCAAAGATTTGCACCAATTTTCATGATTTTTCAAAAAATAGCAGATCTACAAGCTCATAGTGCGGCACTCGGTGCCGCACTATGAGCTTGTATATCTGCTATTTTTGAATAGCCAAAAAAGTCTCAAAATGACACAGATGCGTTCCCGGTCTTAATGGGTTAAGTACTGTACTCAGGGCAGGAATTTCATGAACGCCATGGCCGCTGTTGCCCCTCATGTTGGCCTTCTGCCCCGTGGCCTTAATGCCCCGTCCACACACACACACACACACACACCACGCTGTGTGCCAGCTGCTGTCACCGTGTTCTCCTTTGCTTTCTATTTTGTCAATATCTTTCAGATACCAGTGTCTGGTGTGAATTCTGAAATAATGAAAGGCTGTATTTATTTAGGCACCAAGATGTTTTTTTTCCTGAGAGCAACGCATGTTTTTAATTGTTTATAACGGGAGTGCCGCGTTTTTTTGGAAACCCCAGCAACTTGGCGTTGCGCTATAGCCTGGGCATGTACTGTGCGCTCGCCAGGTGCTTTCCTCTTGAGAGATCAAATAATTACAACTCGTTCAACTCGGCGGCCTGGAAGCGCTGCCAGGCGAACGAACGCTCAGGCGTTTTCAGCAGAGCGTTTGTTTTTAGAAGAAGGCGGATCGGTGACAGGTGCGTATAGGACAAAGGTGCAAATGTTCAAAAGGAGATCTCTGATAATAACAATGACATTCCAGGCT
This sequence comes from Gymnoscopelus microlampas, assembly GCF_963454915.1. Taxonomy (NCBI): domain Eukaryota; kingdom Metazoa; phylum Chordata; class Actinopteri; order Myctophiformes; family Myctophidae; genus Gymnoscopelus; species Gymnoscopelus microlampas. The sequence continues at coordinate 46,497,347 of NC_139953.1, read as the reverse complement.
TGACTGTGCTTTTGTTAAAGTGCAATTTCCAGGTACACGTTACTTTAGCATTTCCCATATCTTGCTACTGTATACCTCTACCCCAGTTGTTCTCAAACTTTTTCATGTCAAGGACCCCCAAATTGACACTTATTAGCCCGCGGACCCCCATTTGAAAAGATAAGCCAGGGATCCCCATAAGAGAAGATTTTTTTTACGGCTCTAGCAGTGATTCTCAACCATTTTAATTTCAAGTTTGAATTTCAGTTTGACCTGCATTAGGCTACGGACCCCCATTTAATGATATTTCTATCTCTGGGACCCCAATTTATATTGTAAAATCAATGTTAATTTAACTCTGAGAGTGTACAAATGGAACCAAATGGAGAGTTACAGACCCATAAGGGTCCATTTGGTTCCTATCCATCATTTAGCTGGGGACCCCCTGGAACCCCCTCAAGTACCCCCGGGGGTCCCCGGACCCCACTTTGAGAACCAATGCTCTACCCCACTGCATCTCAGAAGCTACTGTATATACCTCTACCCCACTGTATCTCAGAAGCAAATATTGTACTTTGTACTTATTACATGTATTTGACAGATAGTTGAAATATTGCAGGTTTACATTATTAATACAAAACATGCATTAACCACTTTAAACCTTAATTTTATACTTATATATAGCTATATAGCTGATCTACACTTACTGTGAGCTTGTAGAATAGATCATAGAGAAAAAAAAACTACTTTTACTGAGGTCAAATTTTAAATAAAGGCCTTTTTCATTTATGAAGTATTTTCATATTGTGGTATTGCTACTTTTACTTAAGTAAATCTGAGTCGTTCTTTCACCACTGCAGTTTATAGCCTTGGCAACCATGGGTGCTGCCATTGCATATTTCACACATTTGTGGGCAGATCACGGTCGCCGTTGCCATGTCTGCTTATTATAAGCGACTTTGGGCTGTTTTTTCTGTAAAGTCGTTTGTAAGTATTGGTAGTTGCGGGTTGCTTATTTGGGCTTGCCCCCTAATGTTGTTTAAACCAGTGTTTCTCTAACATTTCCACCGAGCCTATATATGGGACCATATTTGTGGTGTTAAAATGTTTACAAAAATATCTTCTTTTGAAGATCTTCTTTTGAAAATAGCAGATCTACAAGCTCACAACGTGTCGCATCGCGGCGTGTTGTGAGCTTATTAGATCTGCTATTTTCAAATATCCAATGTACATAGGTTTAAAGCGCTCACATAGCCTATAACAGTTGCTTATTTCTCTCGCGAAGTCTGGCAACAGTGATCACGGCATGGGTCTGTTTACCACCTGGTGCTAAACATCTAGTAAAAAGGTCAAGGTGAACCCAACGCACATGTGCTGCCTGCATGGGGGGGGGGGGTTAGATCTGAACCATCAGCTCATTCTGTCAAATGTTCAATTACTTTTCAAAGTGTGATTTGCTCTTCTATCCTGCTCTGTGCCGTTTTGTATTCCGTGAAGCACCTTGGATACAATTATAATATAGTCAAATAAAGTTGTCTTGTCTTGCCTTGACAGGAAGGTTCTATTTTTTTTGTGACGCACTTTGAGCTTGTAGATCTGCTATTTTTGAAAAATCGTGAGATTTAGTTTTTAGAGATGGGGTCTGCGGCCAAATACATATTATTGTGGGTGGTCCTGACCTTGGACATGAAAAATGTTGAGAACCACTGATATTATAGCAACATGCGTGTAAAAAAAAAAAAAAAGTTTTTTAGCAGACATTTGTAGAATCCCCATATTCAAAGATTTACGCAAATGTTCAAGATTTTTCAAAGATAGCATATCTACAAGCTCATGCGCTTGTATATCTGCTATTTTTGAATAGCCAAAGCAATCTTACAATTATGCTTTCGTGGTCTTAATGGATTAAACAAACAAACAAACTAAATCCACAGTGAGTTCTCTTATACATAAGTGTCCAGTTCTCTGCCAGCTCTCTGTCCTTTATCACCTTGGCCTTTCTCTCTACCCTGACTCCCCCCGCCCCCCCCACAGTATAAGCTCCATTTCAGTGGCTCTCGAGGACCCCCCCCCCCCCGTGAGCCCTGAGGATACTGTCTGCAAGTGGACCCCCAAATAATTGGGCAGCAAAGCGCTTTTGAGATCAATGAGTTCAATTGGCCCTGATCCACAAGAGTTTGAAAACCACTGGCCTGGGCCGCTGGCGTAGCGGTCCGGGCACCTATAGGCTCAATGTAGCCTGACAGCGCGACGCGGATTTGAGTCCCGACGGCCTTTGCTGCATGTCACTCCCCTTCTCTCTCTCTCAATTTCCTGTCAGACTACTGTCTCCTACCGGAACCGCTGCCTACCGGTCCACTGGTCATCACATTATTGTCTTAGAAATGTGACAAAAACTAAAACATATCCATGATTTTTTTAATTTAGAACACATTTTCTTTTTTGGCTGAACTATCCCTTTAACGATGTTCCTCGTTGTCTCATATTGTCCCTTTGTCTTTGTCATTGTCCCCTACTGTCCTCTTTATCTGTCATTCATCCAATCTCATTGTTCTTTCTCTCACAGAGAAATCCAATTTCCTCTCATCCTTCACCTGCCCTTTATGCTCCCTCTCTCTCTCTCTCTCTCTCTCTCTCTCTCTCTCTATCATGAGCTATGCTGCTCTCTCTCCCTTTCTATTGTAGTCTGTCTCTTTCTTTCTCCCTCTCACTCTCTCCATCATGAGCTATCCTGCTCTCTCTGCTCTCTCTCTCTTTCTATCGTAGTCTCTCTCTGTCCTGTAGTCTCTCTTTCTTTCTCTCTCTGTCCTGTAGTCTCTCTTTCTTTCTCTCTCTCTCTCTCTCTCCCTCTCTCCCTCTCTCTCACTCTCTCCATCATGAGCTATCCTGCTCTCTCTGCTCTCTCTCTTTCTATCGTAGTCTCTCTCTGTCCTGTAGTCTCTCTTTCTTTCTCTCTCGCTCCTCTCTCTCTCTTTCTCTGTCTCTCTCATTTGCTTCACCTTTTGCAGAGACTGTTTTGTTGTGTTAATTGCAGTGGTGTAAAGTAACAAAGTACATTGACTCAAGTACTGTACTTAAGTACAATTATGAGTTTTTTTTTTTACTTTACTGGAGTATTTCTGTAATTGTCTATACTTTTACTTCTACTCCACCACATCTCAAATATTGTACTTTTACTCCACTACAATTATTTGAAAACTTTAGTTACTAGTTACTTTGCAGATATAAATCATTACATTATAAAACATACATTAACCACTTTAGCCCTATTTTATACCGGGGCTATTTGAAAATAGCCGATCTAAAAGCTCACAACGCGTCGCATCGCGACGCGTTGTGAGCTTGTAGATCTGCTATTTTCAAACATTTTAGTACTTTTGCTTTTGGTACTTTAAGTACATTTTGATGCCAATACATTTGTACTTGTATACTCAAGTAAATTTTGAATTCCGGACTTTTACTTGTAACATGGTACTTCTACAATGCAGCATTGATACTTTTACTTAAGTGAAACATTTGAGTACTTTTTCCACCACTGGTTAATTGCCATAGCGTTCCTCTGTCCTGGTGGCTGGCAGAAGGACAGAGGAACGTTATGAAGCAGTGAAGCAAGAGGAGAGCCAAATATAACTCTGACTTTTGGCTGGAGAGAGACCGAGAGGGAGAGAGAGAGAGAGAGAGAGAGTGCCAGGTCTCTTAGAACAGTAGTTCTCAAACGTTTTCTTTCGAAGGACAAGGACCCCCCAAAATGATATCATATTTGGCCCCATCTGAAAATGTTTTGTGCCAGGGACCCCCGGAAGCCAAGATTTGAGTAAAATATGTTTGTTTTGAAAATAAACATATATACTCAAAGATTTGCACAAATATGAATCTAGTACTTTGACTTGTGTTAAATGAACAAGCAACTTTCACTTGCAGTTGAGTAATATTTTACCAGCAGAATGTAGGCCTATGGGACTCCTTTGGTGTTTTGCCCAGGTGGGTGTGGTTAATATGTCTAACCCTATAACCCAAAAGAGCAATTCTTCCCTTCCCAAACTATAGTGAAAATAGCCGATCTACAAGCTCACAACGTGTCGCACTGCGACTGCTATTTTCACTACTTATAAAGTTTTTATTTATTTAGAATTTATGGATAATTGTGAGGAAAAATTAAAATCTTTTGAAATATATGTATATGTATTTTTTTTAAACATTTTTTTAAAGAAGTAAAACAAATAAGGGATGTTTACTTGCGAGTCACGACCCATAAAAATGGGTCCGCGCCCCACTGTTTGAGGAACCACTGCCTTAACCTAACCTCAAAACCACACCCACCTGGGTGGCGAAACACCTGGGAAAGAGGGAGTCCCGTATAGGCCTATACAGTATACTTTGACTGAAGTACCAGGGTTGAGTACTTACTACTTAGTGTGTCATTCAGAGTAAAACATCCCATCTGTCATCATGACAAACAAAGCGTTAGCTGTCTGTCTGTCATCATACAGGACGGATGTTTGTTCACTCTCTGGCTCTATGGCATTCCACTCATGTTTCCACCATTACGTACAGTAGAAAGTACAGTATCTGAACACCAACACTGTGTGTGTGTGTGTGTGTGTGTGTGTGTGTGTGTGTGTGTGTGTGTGTGTGTGTGTGTGTGTGTGTGTGTGTGTGTGTGTGTGTGTGTGTGCGTGCGTGCGTGCGTGCGTGCGTGCGTGCGTGCGTGCGTGCGTGCGTGCGTGCGTGCGTGCGTGCGTGCGTGCGCAGTGGCGTGCACAGACATTTTGAGGGGCAGGTGCTCAAGTAAATTATACTTTATTTTGTTTACTTGGTCTGCTCTTTTTTCCCTCTACACCTATACCTCTTTGCCAAAAATAGCCGATCTACAAGCCCACAACGCCTCGCAGCGCGAGGCGTTGTGGGCTTGTAGATCTGCTATTTTTGGCTGAAGTTCTCCTCAGAAAAGGGATGCTAGGTTTCGAGTGGTTATGGTAAAAAGAAAAATCATATCACATAAAGAATTGGCGGCCCCCCTGTAGTAACTCTGAGGACCCCCTAGTTGAAGACCCCTGCTGTAAACTTTCTTTTTTTCAAAAGGGCACTTCTGGTCAAGAGGGCAAAGGGCAGGTGCTCTAGCACCACCTAGAGTCTATCTGTGCACGTCCCTGTGTGTGTGTGTGTGTGTGTGTGTGTGTGTGTGTGTGTGTGTGTGTGTAGTATGTTTGAAACCTCATTGTAGCTGCAGTGCTACAATGAATAAATATATGGTTGCTGTCGGCAGAAACCTCTTCTCTCAATATGTGAGCTTGTTATATTTGTTCCGTAAATGAACGTCCTATTTGTATCATACTACAGCGTCACACAAAAGCATACAAATTAGCAGATCTACAAGCTCGAAAACGACAAGTTTTGATCTTGTAGATCTGCAAATTTTGAATTTGAATCCAGAAACGTAACAGTTTTTGGACATAATGAGGTTTTCACCCGACAGAGACCATATAAACACAGGGCCATATTTTACCCATTATCCCTAAACCTCTTGACATTTTTTTGCTATTTAATTGTAATTTTTTTAATAGTCCAACTAGCCGATCTACATCGACACGTTGTGAGCTTGTAGATCGGCTATTTGAACCATTTGAAAATGTTTTTAAAAATAGTGAAAAACGGCAAAGAAGTTTAGGGATAATATAGCCTGTGTGTGTGTGTGTGTGTGTGTGCGCGTGTGTGTGTGTGTGTGTGTGTGTGTGTGTGTGTGTGTGTGTGTGTGTGTGTGTGTGTGTGTGTGTGTGTGTGTGTGTGTGTGTGTGTGTGTGTGTGTGTGTGTGTGTGTGTGTGTGTGTGTGTGTGTGTGTGTGTGCGCGCGCGCGCGTGTGAGGTGGAGAGAGAGAGAGAGAGAGAGAGAGAGGGAGAGAGGTGGAGAGAGAGAGATATAGGGGAGATTTAGAGAGAGAGAAAACCTGATATATCGTCTCTGTCGGGTGGAAACCTCATATATCCAAAACTGTTGCTTTTCAGGATACAAATTATAAATGTAATAAAAGTAGCAGATCTACAAGCTCAGAACAAGCTTGTAGATCTGCAACTTTTTTTGTGTGTGACACCGTAGTGTGATCAAGTAGGGCGTTAATTTACGAAGAAAAACACACAAAGTTAAACTATGGAGATAAGAGGTTTCAGTGATATATATATTATATGGTCTCCAGGCAGTCCATAATGTGTCACTTTAAAGCTGACCTTGTGTCCATGTTGTTGCGACACACAGTATGAACGTCTGCATCGGGTTCCTCCGGCAGCAGCAGCTCTTACAAACCAAGAGGCTCAGCTGAGGTGAAGCTTGAACAATTATTCCCCTCAAAGCCCCGGCGTCTGATAAGCCTCTAATCTCACCTTGATATTTTTTTACGCCACGGCACACAAAAAGCCCCCCCCCTCCTCACCCCCTCCTCACCCCCACCCCACCCTGAAACCTTTTGAAGTCTTGAACGGTCGCCATTGTTGGGACGAGGTCAGCATGGGGCGAAAAAGAAGGGAAAAAAATCATGCAAAAGATTTGCCACTCTCGGCCCACAAATGATATGTTTTTGGAAACGTGGGCGACATGGGAATTTGAGATTGAGAATGCTGTGAAAAGGCAGAATAATAATAGGCTGCTAATGTGTGACTTTGATGAATGGGGCTCTGGAGTGACATGAATGGAAATATTGTTGTGTGAGAGGCTTTTATTGTGGCGGTTTGTTCAGGCGGAGGAATGTTTTTAGCAAAGGGCAAATATGATAGATTTGACTTTTTATCTGATGCTGGGTTTCCTCTGGCTGCGGTCTGCTTGATCTGGAGGAGAAGCCTGATTACACCCTCGTTGCACGCGCAATCGGAAATAGCCGATCTACACGTTCACGCCGCGGCGCGGCCGGGACGCATTGTGAGCTTGGAGATCTGGTATTTTTCTTCTCTGTATGTGAGTATCGCTCCACCGAGCATACGTCAGGTGTAAACATGAGGCTATGGAGCTGAACTAAAGCATGGTGTTCAACACCTATGGAAAATACCTAGAGCGTCAAATCACCACCAGACTAACCTCTGCAATCACACTGGCAAATATTTGTCTTTTTTTTTTTATGACCACCTCCCTTTCAGACAGCGTGTGCACACACACACACACACACACACACACACACACACACACACACACACACACACACACACACACACACACACACACACACACACACACACACACACACACACACACACACACACACACACACACACACACACACACACACACAACCTAATGTCCCATGGGGTCATGGAGGTCTGACCAGCAGGGCTTTTACCTTCTAGTACATTAATCCATTCGCACAACAGGCTGTTCCTGTAGTGACTACCGAACTTATTAACTAGTCTTTGATTACATACTTTATTAACATGTTTGATAACAGTACGGTGAAGGAAACTCATGCTAAAAGGATGACACAAAAGGCCCAGAGAGGGGGGGGGGACTGCTTGTGGGAATTCCCTTCTAGAGCTTTTACTTACACACACATGTAGAGACAAGTACTTTAAACCAGTGGTTTTCAACAGTTTTCATGCCAAGGACCCCTAAATTGATACACATTTGGCCGCGGACCCCCATTTGAAAATGTTTTGTGCCAGGGACCCCCAGAAGCAAAGATATCAGTTAATTTTCGCTTTAAAAAATATAAATATTCAAAGCTACGCACACTTTTTCAAGGATTTTCAAAAATAGCAGATCTACAAGCTCATAGCGCGGCACTCGGTGCCGCGCTATGAGCTTGTATATCTGCTATATTTGAATAGCCAAAGCTAAGTGGTTAAAAGTGATTGTGACGCTATGTTAACTAATTTCGCTGGGGACCCCCTGGTACTCCCTCAAGGACCACAGGTGGTCCCCGGACCACTGGTTGAAAACCACTGCTTTAAACCATAACACTTGCTTTGGAGACTATTACAGTAAGTTAAGCCAGTGTGTGATGTCAGCAGTGACTTGGCAGTTATGCTGGTTTAGGTTACCCAGCATTCTGGGTTACCCAGTCAGAGTACCGTGTGCAGTGTGTCATACGGTGGTGTAAAGTAACAAAGTATATCTACTCAATACGTAAGTACTGAGTAAGTACTGAAGTACAATGTTGAGGTTTACTTTTCTTTTTTTCTTTTTTTTTTTTTACTTCACTGTATTTCCAATTGTCAGAGTACTTTTACTTCCACTCCACTACATCTCAGAGGCTAAAGCATTCTGGATTATGAGTATACTTTCTACTTTTGGTACTTTTAAGTGCATTTTGATGCCAATAGCCTACTTGTGTACTTTTACTCGAGTACATTTTGAGATTCCGGACTTTTACTTGTAACAAAGTATTTCTACATTGCAGTATTGATACTTTTACTTGCTGTCATGCTGGGGGGGACACACACCAACGATGGGTCAGACAATATCATACCGCCCCCTAGTGGCTCTGGGGGCAAAAGCAAATGACCTCTTGGGGTCACTTTGATGCAGGAGGTCAAGCTCATTCATTATGGCTGAACGCTGGTCATGTGACCCGTTTCTCACACTCTGCATGGGTCAAAACATTCATAGAATCAAAGTGAGGAAATGAATGAAGATGATATTTTTATATGAAGACCTTTTTAAAATGTACAAAATGATTATAATGCGCGGTAAGTGTTTACAGTAAAATCCTCAGTGATCATTTATTGTGGAACCAAATGGACCCTTACCGGTCCATTTGAACACTCTCAGAGTTAAATTAATACTTGTATCATATACTGTCATTTGTAATGTCCCTGTTTTTATATGACTACATTATGTAAATTGGCATTCTTCTGGCAACTCTGGCAGGTTCACACACACACACACACACACACACACACACACACACACACACACACACACACACACACACACACACACACACACACACACACACACACACACACACACACACACACACGCACGCACGCGCGCGCGCACACGCACACGCACACACTCTCTCACTCTAGCGCACTCTGTCCCCCATAGAATAAACAAATACTTTGTACATACAGGTATAGTGTTTTTATTTGTTGATGACATATATTATTGTCAATTTTGCATTTTGTATGCAATGTTGATGAATTGAATACGTAGGACCACAATGGAAATCAAGTCCCCAGGACTCTTTTTTTTTTTTTTTTGTCATCCTTTTAGCCTTAATGTCTGACTGTACTGTTCTGTTTACATTTCTGACTGATTGATTGATTGAATATTTTATGAGACAGAAATGTAAAAACAGCACGAGTACAGTCAAACACTTTGTCTAAAAGAATAACACTAATAAAGTAACACTAATAAAGCAGGGGTCTTCAACGTTTTCAGGCCAAGGACCCCCTAGCTGAGAGAGAGATGAAGCACGGACCCCCTCTATAGTGTATAAAATTGTGTTTCAGATTTAATTTTTTTTGTGTTTACTTGGTCTGCTCTTTTTTCCCTCTACACCTATACCTCTTTGCCAAAAATAGCCGATCTACAAGCCCACAACGCCTCGCAGCGCGAGGCGTTGTGAGCTTGTAGATCGGCTATTTTTGGCTAAAGTTCTCCTCAGAAAAGGGATGCTAGGGTTCAAGTGGCTAATGTAAAAAAAATAATCCTATCACACAAAGATTTGGCTGACCCCCTGTAGTAACTCTGAGGACCCCCTAGGGGTCCCGGACCCCCTGTTGAAGACCCCTGTAATAAAGTATTCGATCGATCACTAAATGTATGAATTAGTTTTAAGTTAGTGTGTTGGTATAAACCATTGTTTAGTAGATGCAGGGCTGTAAATGATTTGCCCTGCAAGGCACAGTAATGATAACATGTAGTTACAGCCTGGATGACACTTTATTTAACACTGTGATTCAAGCAGCAACAACAGAATGACTGAGAATATGTGGTGGAAAATAACTAAGTACATTTACTCAAGTACTGTACTTAAGAATTTTTTTTTGGTATTTCTACTTTACTGGAGTACTTCCAATTTTCAGTACTTTTACTTCTACTCCACTGCATCTCAGAGGCAAATATTGTACTTTTACTCCACTACAATTATTTGAAAACTTTAGTTACTTTGTAGATTTTGATTATTGTTGTTACAAAACATACGTTAACCACTTCAACCCTATATACATTTCGGGCCATTTTAAAATAGCCGATCTACATGCAAGCTCGCGATGAGACGCATTGTGGATCGCTTGTAGATCATACATTTTATACATTTGAAAACTTGTGAAACGGGACATTCTGGATAATGAGTACTTTCTACTTTTGGTAACTTTAAGTACATTTTGATACCAATACTTTTGTAATTTTACTCAAGTAAATTTAGAATTCCGGACTTTTACTTGTAACAGAGTATTTCTGCATTGCAGTATCCTTGTACAAAGGTAAAAAAAATAAACAAAAAAGAGTACTTTTTCCACCACTGCAGAGAATGGAAGCAGTGAGATAAAGCTGACTGACCAAGTGCTTTATGAGTCACTGTACACTGCACTGTATACGTGACCGTGTTCACACATTAACCCAGTCAGACCGGGAACGCATCTGTGTGTCACTTTTAACACGTCTTTGGGCTATTCAAAAATAGCAGATCTACAAGCTCTCTATGAGCTTGAAGATCTGCTATTTTTTGAAAAATCATGACAATGTGTGCAAATCCTTTGTAAAGCGAACATTTTGAACTCAAATCGTTGCTTCTGGGGGGTCCCTGGAGCAAAACATTTTGAGATGGGGTGGGGGCGCGGCCAAATACATATCTAAAATATGTTGTTCCAGGGACCCCCTAGAAGCACAGATCGGAGTTAAAAAATGTTCACTTTAAAGCATACATACAGTATATATATATATTCAAAGATTTTCACACATTTTCCACGATTTTTCAAAAAATAGCACATCTACAAGAAATGAGATTGTATATTTTGTAGATCTGCGATTTTTTTTTTAACAGCCAAATAAATCTTAAAATGACACAGATGCGTTCCCGGTCTTATAGGGTTAATTACTGCGTGGCCCAGTATCTCCTCCTACACTACAACTGGAGCACAGACAGAGACAGAGAGAGAAACGTGGACCTTTGCGTCAGTGTGTTTCAGAGGAGAGAGAAAAAAAAAGCAGCTCTCTCTTTTCTTCACCGGAAACAAAGCCTCAACTGTACTGGTTGTGTTGAGCTGACAGAGCAGCTGTTCACGTTCCGATGAGAACCCACTCCGTTCCGGATAAAAAGGGCCCCGTGGTGCTGGTGGTGGCACGCATCCTGGTAGGTCTTGGCTCCAGTGCACCTGTGGTGCATGTGGTGGTCCCTCTGGTGCAGGTGGTGGTGGCCTGGGGCTGGTTATAGGCTCTCTGGTGCAGGTGGTCCCCCTGGTGCAGGTGCACATCAATGTGCTTGGCCAGCAGGCCCCAGTGTGCAGCAACGCCACAGGCACTGTGCATTGGGTGAATGTGGTTGCCAGAACAACAGGTGCTTCTTTGCACCCTGAACTGTGTTTCTGGCCAACTGTGTGACTGAGTGAAAAGATTCCAAAGTCAAGGAATAAACCCCTCACTCACATGATCACTCTCTTACTCTCCCACTGAGCATTTTTCGGGCTATCAGAAGTCTAAAATACGTCTAAGGGCTACGCAAAAACAGGGTTATAATTGGTCTAACAGTGAAAGTTTTTTAGTGGTCTAGGCTTAGCTGTTTTTTAAGCGTCTATTTATAGACCGTCTATATTATAGACCGTCTATATTATAGCCGTTGAAATGACGTCTATAATATAGATGTCTATATACAGACGCTTAAAAAACAGCTAATCAACCTAGGCCTAGACCGCTAAAAAGCTTTCACTGTTAGACCAATTATAACCCAGTTTTAGACGGAGGTCTAATAGCCAACTATGGCTCAGTGGGCTCTTCATTGTTTTAAGAATCGATTAGTCACCCCATGGAGACTTGAATTCATGGATATTTTTTTTCTGCGGGTCATCAAATTATTGGAAATTTTGGGGGGTGAACTATCCCTTTAAATAGCTCAACATTGAGCAATATTTACTTGCGACCCATACAAATGGGTTCACGACCCACAAATGGGCCCCGACCCATTGTTTGGGAAACAGTGCTGTAACATACACCACCAAAGCTCTGCATACACACTTACGTAATACAAAAAACACACACACACACACACACACACACACACACACACACACACACACACACACACACACACACACACACACACACACACACACACACACACACACACACACACACAGCTCCATTAGACTAAACTGTGTCCTGTCCACAGGTTAATGTTTAGACACATTACGGCTGCCGAGATACACCGAGCAGCAGGCCCTGGACTGAAGGTCAGGCCGACATGAACCCTTTGATCTTTCTCACACACACGCGCACACACACGCTGCACGCACACACCACTCCCCCCCCCCCCCCCCCCAGTGCAGACAGAGAGAGAGAGAGAGATCGCAGTTATTTGAGCATAATCACAATTATTTTTTACATAATGGTTGAATCAACAGACAGATACATGTCATATTCCCGTCATTATATCCAGGCCGTTGCCCAGCTGGATCTTATAACCATTATGTTCAACCTGGTCAACCTACTGTATTTTCAGGGCAAAAAGTTTCAAAATACTTAATTAATGTTCATACATTTTTTAAACTTTTCTCGGATGCAGCGATTTTCAAAACCTTTCACAAACCTATTTGGAACTTAATGTTTTTTTTATTATATATATTTTACAGTAGTATAAGTATACATTTATTAAAGCGGCACTATGTAACTTTCCTCTTTCCTCCGAATTTGAACCCGGTTTCCTGCGCAAGTGCTGACATGTTTTACCATTGAGCTAATAGAGCCGGCCTGCTTGCTCAGGGGATAAATTGAATCTTGACCATCAGGTCAAAATTCATGTCAGATCCTGTGTCTAGGCAGTGATGTTGCTAGGTTTTCAATGTAATGGGTCCTGGGGTGCAAGGGTGGTCTTTTAGATGGGTCCCAGGGACATTTTATGGGTCCCCAATTACACGTCCCCCCCCCTATCGTTTTCTTTGATCTCCAATCTCCATATCTTCTATGCGTGTGTGACTGTGTACATTATATCCTGATGCAGTGGATCTTTATTCATTATTATGAATTATTTATGAATGTAGAATTTATTTTTACTATTTATTGTGTAGACTGAAAACACTGGCTTACAGTGGAAGTATTGGCAAATAAAGAAATAGGAATTCAAGAAATAATGAAGACAAATACTGACAATGCCTATGAACATTGGCTTGCAGTTATTGCACATAGTCAACATGCAATAATACTATTAGGCTTGTCATTGAGAAAGGAAAATAAAGTTGTCTTTTTGAGGAGAAGTGGAACCTTATAAGTCACTTTAAGTTTAGCATGAGGGAGAGGGTCTACCCTCTTCAGGGAATTAATTGTTATGATATCTCTAAGCTACAGAAAACATCCAGTTGCCTATTAAACATACACAAGACACAGACGATAGACAACCGGTTACTTACAGCTGCCATTAATTAGTGCTTTTGTTTGCCTTTGTGGTCAAATCAGGGTCAAATGCATAGGATCAACGAGCCATCGTTAACCTGCTAATGTTACACAGCTGATTGGCAACATGCGTTAATCCACCACTCTGATCTCCAAGCAAGTGGGAGAACACTCTAAAATCGGGGATTTTACTTTGGCTGGTCAATTTAAGATGACAACAGCAACAAAGATTAGTAGTAGACCTGTATGTATGATGATCAGTTATTATTCCAGACAGTGGTCTATCCAAGACGTTTTAACACGTTTAAGAGCAGGTCCTCATGCCGTCTCTCTCTCTCTCTCTGTGTGTGTAGCGTAGACTAACAGCGAGTGGCTGTGCTGCTGCTTCTGCCACACAACGCCGTTTAACCGAGTTATACTTCTCCAGTACAACGGTGTCTAACCGGAGAGTTATACTTCTCCACCAACGGTGCCTAACCGAGAGAGTCCATGTAGATCACAGCTGACAAATATTATATATTATCAGAGCTAATCGGAGCTGCGTCCCATGGACGCACTAGAGTTGTCATGAATGCGTCCTTTCGCAATATGGTGCGTCAGCGACGCAGGACGCAGGCCTACGAGCATCTCTGTCTAGGTGAGACATGATGTTTGACACAATCTAAATGTCTCAATAGAAGAGCAGGGAGACCAAATACAACCACCCCAATGTATTATTACACGGCTTGGTTGAATGCTTGATTCTGATTGGTCAATCGTTGACTTCAGCGGTGTGTTATTTCTGGATAAAGACCGATGAGCTCTATGACAGACCTCTGTCTAATCAAAGACTCAGAGAACCTGCACTGCTTGATTGTGTGGTTTATGCCAGGGGTCTTCAACAGGGGGTCCTCAGAGTTACTACAGGGGGTCCGCCAAATCTTTGTGTGATATGTTTTTTGTTTTTACCGTAACCACTTGAACCCTAGCATCTCTTTTTTGAGGAGAACTTTAGCCAAAAATAGCAGATCTACAAGCTCACAACGCCTCGCAGCGCGAGGCGTTGTGAGCTTGTAGATCTGCTATTTTTGGCAAAGAGGTATAGGTGTAGAGGGGAAAAAAGAGCAGACCAAGTAAACAAAAAAAGTTTCATCTGAAACTACATTTTATACAATATAGAGGGGGTCCCTGTTTCATCTGTCTCTCAACTAGGGGGTCCTAAGGTCCTTGGGCTGAAAACGTTGAAGACCCCTGTTTTATGCCGTATCCAACATGACAGCCATGTAAACAAACACACCATGGCATTTACAACTTTTTTGGGGGGTAAAGTTGCTCTGCGTCTGAAGACGGTGCGCGGGAGGAATGTCATGATCATGACTGCTGCATACGTGGGTCAGATGTACTGTAGGTCACCTGTACCGCAGGTCAGGTGTACCGCAGGTCAGGGAGAGGAGAGATAGAGAGGCGTGATAATCCTGAACGTTCTGTTCAGGATTATTCATTTGATATCGAGAGAGATAATGAGTCATAATAATAATGGTGGCACATTCATGAGCTATAGTCAGGAACGGCAACAACGCTTGGTTTATGCGGTCCAATTAACAATGAATTGCAGGCCGTTAAGTGTGTGTGTGTGTGTGTGTTTCATTCAAGCTGTGTTGGCTGGCCTGGTTGGTGAACACACAGGTATCTCATTCTTCCTCGAAATGAACAAGAGAGGTAGAAGACTTAAACGACATTTACGTTTTTATCAGTTGTGTGATGACCCTGATAATCAGGTTTATCGCGCAACTTTAATCGGCGATTAAATGATCGGTTTGTTGTGGAACAACTTGGCTATAAATAACCTTTATGTTTTTCCTCCTTCTTCTTTTGTGATATTTTCTTTCACATCAGGATGTAATGATCATTTAGACTAAGAGCAATAACCCACATATCTCCCAGACTCCCTCCCCAGTCAGAGTTATCAGTTTGAATGAATGTAGAATTATGTGCAGGATGTCATTTGTATATAGATGTGAGGGGACTTAATCTAACTGACTAAACTTCTTTTGAATAATTAACTTTAAAAATAAAAATCCTCTCTCACTCTTATGCCAGTGTGCCAGCTAGTGACCACCCTCCCCTGTGCCAATGTTGGCACCCGTGCCTATGGTTGCCTACCCCTCGAATTAAAGGATGTCTTCACCTATTTTCAACCATAATTGTTCCTCACTAATGCTCATTATGAGACAGCACCATTTCTGTCTACTCGCTCTGTGTCTCAGAGGGAAAGCTGTGGTCCAGAAACCTGACTCTAATGACATCAGACATGATGGCGTGAGACACAGCGAGTAGACAGAGACGGTGCCATCGCATAATAACCAATTATATGAAGATATTACGGTTGACAATGGGTGAAGTGGTCCTTTCAATTAACCACTTAAACCCCCCCAGCATCCATATTCTGATCTGGGGGGGAACACAAGCCAAAAATAGCCGATCTACAAGCTCACAATGCGTCGCACTGCGACGCATTGTGAGCTTGTAGATCGGCTATTTTCGGGGGCGAAGAGATTTGGTGTAGATGGAAAAAGTAGTCAAAGAGCAGTTGTAACTCCAGTCCAGTTTTCTAAGACTACAGGGGTTTAATAAGTGGTTAAACACCGAGGTTTTTTCTGCATTATATATTATTAAATAATTGGCTTAAGGGAGGTCTGCCCGCCCGCCCGCCACCTCTGACATCACGCTCATGTCACCATGACTCAGCCATAACCATATAAGGAGTTCCCAATGCAGCTACGCCCCAAATATGGAGTGTATTGTCTAATCTCAATGTGTCGTCATGGCATCAGGCTCAAACAAATCAGTCAGCTCCATATGTGGGTACAAAAGGGGGCATACTGTAGTTACCAGTTACTTTGTAGATTTTGATTATTATTACAAAACACACTTTAACCCCTTCAGCCCTAAATACATTTCGGCCATTTGAGAATTGCAGATCGACAAGCTCACAGCTTGTAGATCTGCTATTTGCAAAGGATTTTTTTTATACATTTTATATTTGAAAACTTGTGAAATGGGACATTCTGAAAAAATTAGTACTTTCTACTTTTACTTAAGTACATTTTGATACCAATACATTTGTACTTTTACTTAAGTCAATTTTGATTACCGGACTTTTACTTTTAACAGAGTATTTCTACATTGCTGTATTGATACTTTTACTTGAGTAAATAAATATTTGTCCGCCAATGGACCTCCTTGCCACTACTTGCAACCATCATCCCCAAATGGCACACAGTCTTTAAAACGCTTTTGTTACAAGGAGTTGCATTGGTGGACTGGGCCTTTAAAATGCTGACGGTTCAAGAAAGACTCATGAGAAGCATTATTGAGTGAGCACACCGCTATTTTTACCGCCCACTCTTTTACGCCTCAGTTATGCTCCGCCGTACGCCCGGGTGTCGCACTCTAGCCGTAAATAGCCGACCTACAAGCTCACAATGCGTCACACAGAAGCGGCTATTTCCAGGCTTCAGATACACATGACTCGGCCATTCTGGGAAAAACAATCCGCCGAATCCAATCTGTACTGTAGTCATACATACGCTGTCATTATGAGACCAAAATAGTTGCATTATTGCCGTGGAGCTCAGATGACATCATCACGTGGTCATATCCAGCGGTTGTGATATTTATAATGTTCCCTGGATGGATGATGATGATGCAACAACTAACAGTATAGCCTGTTTAGTCTCTGCACACACACACACACACACACACACACACACACACACACACACACACACACACACACACATACACACACACACACACACACACACACACACACACACATGCATGCATGCATATGCACATGCACGCATGCATGCAGGCATGCACAAACACACGTTTGCATTCACACACACGACGCGTGTGCACATGTATGCGTGCACACGCGCACGCATGCATACACACACAGACACGCACACACACACACACGCATGCATGCACGCACGCACGCACACAAAGTTTGTATCGCTTGAGAGGACATTTTTAGGATAGCAATAGTAAAAATGCCGTCGCCATTTATAAATGCCATTGTTAACCCTAAAAGCTGGGTCATACAAACCTCTAAATGTCTAACCCCAACCCCTAACCTAACCTGTATAGTAACCTCTAACGGCCCTATTCTATCCATTATCCCTAAACTTCTTTGCCATTTTTTACTATTTTGAAAAACATTTTCAAGTAGTTCAAATAGCCAATGTACATCGACACATTGTGAGCTTGTAGATTTGCTATTTCAACTATTTGAAAATGTTTTTCAAAATAGTAAAAGAAATGGCAAAGAAGTTTAGGGATAATGGGTAAGACGTAGCCTGGCGTAGCTAGACTATATCACTGTGTGGATATGAGTCTGGTGCTTCCATGAGGACGGTTTGTTTCCCAAGGGGCGGGATCAAAACAATGGCCCTCGATGTAATTGGTTAGACCTACAACCAACTACCAATTACAGTCTCCCATATTCGAATACTGGGCCCTGATTGGTCACCCACGTCTTCTGGAACAGGAAATGGATTCTCTATGGAGCGGTGCCAGACCCAAATCGCAGAGTGCAATTTTTTTTTGCACTCGCAGATTCGTCTGGTCCCAGGCTAGGTAAGACGGCGCTCAGAATAGGACCGAAAATGTCTAATCCTAACCCCAACCCCTAAACCTAGCCTCTAAATGTCTAATCCTAACCTGTATCTTTTCCTGATTGTAAGCCTAACTAAACTTTTTTTTTCTTTCTCCGCCATAAAAACAACTAAGTAAATATTCCTCACAATTGTCTTATTTCTCAAATTCTACTCTAGGTGTTTGGCCCGCACAAGTATAGTAATGCAATAGTAATACATGTGCACACTCGCACACACACGTGCCCACACACACGTGCGCACACACACACACGTGCGCACAAACACGTACACACACACACACACACACACACACACACACACACACACACACACACACACACACACACACACACACACACACACACACACACACACACGGTGCTCCACCTGCTGTGTCTTGTTCTTCCTTGCAGTCATTGTGTGTCAGTGTGGGCTGGTTGCTGGCTGCAGGCCGGGCTGTGAGGCAGAGAGCTGGTGCTGGCTGCTGCTCCAGCCAGTGAAAGGGGAGACGTGGCTCTGCTGCCCAGAAAGGCTTAAGAATCTGACTCACAAAGTACAGGACCGGGCCAGGCCAGCCATCTGACCACACACACTCTCACTCACACACACACACACACACACACACACACACACACACACACACACACACACACACACACACTCACACTCACACTCACTCACTCATGCTCGTTTGTGTTAAGCCTGATTTATACCTGGTTGCACACTGGTGTCGGTGCAGTGCTCAGTAAATAGCAGATCTACAAGCTCACAACGCGTCACAAATGTGTCACAAATGTGTCACGAATGTCACACGCTGCGAGCTTTTATATCTGCTCACAACGCGCAGGCATTTTTACACTTGTTATGCCAAACATAGCCTAGATCTACAAGCTCACAATGTATCGCGCAGCGACCTTATAGATGTGTGTGTGCAACACTTTGCATAGTATAAATTAGTATAGGTATAGCCGTATAACCCCTAAAGCTGACCTCTAAATGCCCAGTCCTAACCCTAAATGATATACTTGTTGTGGGGACATTTGGCCCTCATAGTATTAAAAGTAGGCCCACCCACACACACACACACGCACGCACACACACACACACACACACACACACACACACACACACACACACACACACACACACACACACACACACACACACACACACACACACACACACACACACACACACACACCGTTTGCAGACATGACACGGTGGATTTGTCTGGATGATGGGACATGTTTATAGAGAGAAAGGGAGGCTGAGAACTGGACAAGGAACAGGATTTTGTTTATACATGTGTGTGGAAAGTCCGACTGAAAGTCTGTTATTTTCAGCAAGCCATGTTAGATAGATATATACTATATTGGGCTTTAAGTAGGGGACGAGAGAGAGAGAGAGAGAAATGGAGAGAATGATATCATGGAAGTGTGTGTGTGAGTGAGAGAGAGAAAGTAAGTAAGAGAGAGAGTAGAGAGAGAGAGAGAGAGAGAGAGAGAGAGAGAGAGAGAGAGAGAGAGAGAGAGAGAGAGAGAGAGAGAGAGAGAGAGAGAGAGAGAGAGAGAGAGAGAGAGAGAGAGAGAGAGAGAGAGAGAGAGAGAGAGAGAGAGAGAGAGAGAGAGAGAGAGAGAGAGAGAGAGAGAGAGAGAGAGTTGAAGTGTGTGTGTGTGTGTGTGTGTGTGTGTCTGTGAGAGAGAGAGAGAGAGAGAGAGAGAAACAGACAGACATTGGCTGACGTGTGTGACTTTGACCCACACAGAGCTGCCAGTAGGCAGCTGACAGGCTGGCCGGTGGCCATGCGAACCCAACGCCTCCTCCTCCTCCTCCTCTTCCTCCTCAGGGCAACGTGCAGCTCTCCTCGTACACACTAACACACCACAGGCCCCGGGCGGCGACACAGCCAGCGCCACGGTAACCGTTGCCCGGGGGCGAGCGCTGCATTCACGCCTCAACAGCATCCACTGGTGGACGAACGGCGTGGCTCACACACTCATTCATAAAAAACTAGCTCACACTGGAATGTGAAACCCAGAGGAGACTGATGCATGGCACTGTAGACCTGTGGGACGGGACCCCCACATGATTTCTGGGGGGGTTCCCAGATGACACTAAACCAGGGGTCTTCAACAGGGGGTCCTCAGAGTTACCACAGGGGGTCCGCCAAATCTTTATGTGATAAGATTTTTTTTATACCTTAACCACTTGAACTCTAGCATCCCTTTTCTGAGGAGAACTTTAGCCAAAAAATAGCAGATCTACAAGCTCACAACGCCTCGCAGCGCGAGGCGTTGTGAGCTTGTAGATCGGCAATTTTTGGCAAAGAGGTAAATAGGTGTAGAGGGAAAAAAGAGCGGACAGAGTAAACAAAAAAAGTTTAATCTGAAACACAATTTAGAAGGGGTCCCTGCTTCATCTCTCTCTCAGCTAGGGGGTCCTTGGCCTGAAAACGTTGATACCCCTGTACTAAACTTTTTCAGTCTAAAAGTTTTTTAATACTTAACGAAAGAAAGACAAAATCACACCCATGTGTGAGAGAGTGGTGCCTTTGATGTGCCCCGTATTGATGTTGTCATCAATGTTTGTTTATTGGACATACATACATACGGACGGACACACAGACAAAGTCAGATATAGTGGTTGGAACCACTCAAAAATAAATTAAATGACAAAAGTGCA
This sequence comes from Gymnoscopelus microlampas, assembly GCF_963454915.1. Classification (NCBI taxonomy): domain Eukaryota; kingdom Metazoa; phylum Chordata; class Actinopteri; order Myctophiformes; family Myctophidae; genus Gymnoscopelus; species Gymnoscopelus microlampas. The sequence goes on along the minus strand of NC_139953.1, from coordinate 46,476,515 downwards.
TTATTGCATCAAAAGTATACAAACTATACCAGGGGTCTTCAACGTTTTCAGGCCAAGGACCCCCTAGTTGAGAGAGAGATGAAGCAGGGACCCCCTCTATATCGTATAAAATTGTGTTTCAGATTCGACATTTTTGTTTACGTGGTCTGCTCTTTTTTCCCTCTACTATGCCTCTTTGATCTACAAGATCTACAAGCTCACAACGCCTCGCGCTGCGAGGCGTTGTGAGCTTGTAGATTGGCTATTTTTGGCTAAAGTTCTCCTCAGAAAAGGAATTCTAGGGTTCAAGTGGTTAAGGTAAAATAAAAAATCCTATCACACAAAGATTTGGCGGACCCCCTGTAGTAACTCTGAGGACCCCCTAAGGGTACTCAGTTCAAATATGATTATTTTGGGGGGTACTCAGTTCAAATATGATTATTCTGGGGGGGTACTCAGTTCAAATAGGATTATTCTGGGGGGGTAGACTATAGTAAAATGCAGCGCTTAGGGCTTTGTGTGTATAATCGTACCACTGTACTTTTTGCAAACTGTTCATAAAATATCCAGTCAATCTATCACTCAAAAAGTCTACTTTGTCTAAAGAAACTGTAGTTAAGCATCAGTTTTGTATGAGAATCAAGGATATGAATCAGCTATGGGCACAGATAATAATATATCCATACATTAGACACTGGAAGCTTATTCCATGCTCACCTTCACAAGTCACTCATAACCACATTTTAGGCAAATTGTCACATACAAAAATGTATTTTATGAAACATATTTAGGACAAAAATCGGAAGAGATATTTGTGAAACATATTTTTTAATCATTTATTTATTTACGAGACATAGCAGATCTAAGCTTGTAAATTAGCAGTTTTTGTTATTTGACACACACACACACACACACACACACACACACACACACACACACACACACACACACACACACACACACACACACACACACACACACACACACACACACACACACACACACACACACACACACACACACACACACACACAGAGAGTACAGTACATACAGAGAGTACAGTACATACATCATAACACCCATACAGTACAGTACACATCATGCTGATTGAATAACATATTCACACATTCTCACTCCGGCTGAAATAACAGTGTTTTCACATGCTCTCTCCTGTACAGAACCAGAACCAGAACCAGAGATAGCACAGAACATGACAGGTCCTTGGCTAACGACCCACAAGGTCATAGGTCGTGTCAGAGACTCTGTCAGAGTCCAAACCAGCATCTCTGTCATTTTATTTGATGTAATTCTCAGGTGTAGTAAAACCAGAGTAGAGAATATACCTAGGCTAGTCTGCAATGCACTATTTCTGGTCCAGGTCTTGTGTACCAGATGAACTAAGGAGGCATGAGCTCGGCCCTGGCCTCCCTAGGTTGGCAGAGGGAGTGTAGTGCCCAGGATTACGTAGACAATTGGCACTGGGTGTAAAAAAATGGGGTTACAAAATCGTGGGATAAAAATGTAAAGTTAAAAAAGAAAAAAAAAGACATTGGTTCAATACCGATATTGCATTTTTAATGAAATATCTGCCGATATCGATATGCTACAGATTATATCGTGCGTCACTAATTCAAACTAAAACCAAGTCAGCTCCCCTGCCTCTGTGCATCAAATGCGTGTCATCAAGAGGTAATGTTCTATCCATGATGGCACCCGGCGGTTGGCCAGAGGGCGGTTGGTTGATGATGTCACTGGTGGGTATCATATGTCTCCACGGCATGCTTTAACATGTGGGCAGCACGTGCCACCAAATAAACCCCATGCAGAGATGCGAGGCCGCGGTGCCTCTTGTGTGTAAGGGCCCCCCCTGTGTGACATTAGATATACAGGCATGCACGGCACTCCCATAGATACTGTCATCCGTTTTAGAGTAGGGCTTGTTATATTAGCCCATTAAAACCGGGAAAGCATCTACTGTCATTTGAGATTTTAGCGTTGGCTATTCAAAAATAGCAGATATACAAGCTCATAGCGCAGCACAGAGTGCCGCGCTATGAGCTTGTACAGTACTGTATATCTGCTATTTTTGAAAAATCGTGAAGATTTGAGGAAATATTTGATTTAAAGCGAACATTTGTAACTCAAATCTTTGCTTCTGGGGGGTCCCTGGAACAAAACATTTTGAGGTGGGAGGGTCGCTTTAAAATATTCAAATATTTGCACAAAGTTTCCACAATATAAAAAGAAATAGCAGATCTACAAGCTCATAGCGTGGCACCGAGTGCCACGCTATGAGCTTGTTGATCTGCTATTTTTTTCAAAGCTATGAGCTTGTACATCTGTTATTTTTAGCGGCGCTAGCCGCTCTATACCTTTAGGTATAGAGCGGATATTAGCCCTCTATACCTGGCTTTTGCGTCAACGTTCTGATTGGTCAGGCTCGCCAAGGTTCTGATTGGTCAGGTCCGTCAACGTTCTGATTGGTCAGACCCGTCAAGGTTCTGATTGGTCAGACCCGTCAACGTTCTGATTGGTCAGACCCGTCAAGGTTCTGATTGGTCAGACCCGTCATTTTTAGAGGCGGAGCGGATCCTGCTCTATACCTGACTTTGTCCGTGTTCACCGTCAACGTTCTGATTGGTCAGACCCCTCAACGTTCTGATTGGTCAGACCCGTCAATGTTCTGATTGGTCAGACCCGTCATTTTTAGAGGCGCTAGCCGCTCTGCTCTATACCTGACTTTGTCCGTGTTCACCGCCAACGTTCTGATTGGTCAGACCCGTCAACAAAGTGATTGGTCAAGCTTCACGTGGCACGTGGCTATAAACACATTATAAACACATATCGATGACAAAATGTATCAAAGGCGCCGCTACCTTCACACAGGTGTGATTTTTTTTAAAGCTATGAGCTTGTACATCTCTTATTTTTGAGCGGCCAAAGAAATCTAAAAATGACATAGATGCGTTCCCAGTCTTAGAGGGTTAGTTGAGAATGCAGCTCTTCAGGACAAGGCCAGTGGACCCGACAACAACAACAACACCACCACCACCACCAGGCCCACCATGCTCAAGGAGAGCACTTGGGCAGCTTGGCATCAGCTTTCCAGCACCTCTTCAACACCTCAGCCTTCTCCTTCAGGCTGAAGAAGGAGCCCCCCCCCCCCCCCCCCCCCCCCCCCCCCAAAACACTCTCAATGACTACAGGCCAGTTGTCATGCAGATCTTTCAGAGACATGGTTCTGCTGCAGCCCTTGCAGTTTGCGTACCATGCAAACCTTGGTGCGGAACTGCGGATGATGCCATCATCTACCTACCTGCTCCACCACAGAGCCTATACACACAGCTGGAGAGGTAGTAGTGCAGCACCATGAGAGTCATGTTCTTTGACTTCTCCAGCGCCATAAGCACCATACAGCCACTCTGGGTATTAGCTGACATGAAGCTCTCAGTGATGCAGGTTATGGTGGCCTGGACTACAGACTAGAACCTCAGCAGTATAGACTCGGGGTGTCACGATTCACTTACCTCACGATTCGATTCAAAATTGATTCCTAGGGTGCCGATTCGATTAAAATTGCGATTCTGCGATTAATTGATATTCGATTCGATTCTGCGATTTATTGCGATTTTCTACCCCAAATCACTTTGCTTTAATTATACTAGAACATTTTAATATAATATAAACCATGAAAAGTTGAATCATACACTTCAATGCAGCCAGATCATGTCAGTCAGTCTTTCTGACATTGATTTCAGACAAAGTGCCAGTGAAAAAGGTACTAACTTATAAAAAAAAAATAATAATAATAAAAAAATCGATTTTAATATTTTGAATCGATTTTTAAAATCGTGGCATTAAGAATCGCGATTTATTCATGAATCGATTTTTTTTGACAGGCCTAGTATAGACCTCAGTATCAGACTGCAGGGCAGCCTGTCAGATGTGCTAGAGAGCAGCACCGGAGCTCCCCCAAGGAATCATGCTGTCACCTTCCCTGTAGAGTTTTTGGGGACAAAATCTTATCCAACGACAACAAAATACTCTTAAGTTTTGGGTCTCCGGAGGGTTCCCAGTTCGATCCCGGGCTCCCCCAGAGTTAAGTGTCGAAGTGTCTTTGAGCAAGACGCTGAATCCTCTAATTGCTCCCGATGAGCAGGTTGGTGCCTTGCATGGTTTCCTCCGCCGTCTGTGTGTGAATGTGTGAATGTGTGAATGTAATGCACTATATAAATGCACCGTTTACCATTAAATAAAAAGGTTGAGACACACTTGGTATGGAATCATTTGCACCCAGACCTGCACTCACACAGTCACCATAGCTCAGTCTGTCTGACGTCCTTTTTCTTTA